>NC_134489.1:33322713-33390213 GCF_040206685.1 Ascaphus truei
AACCTGACCTGTTTGGTAGCTCTTGAGGACTGGAGTTGGCTGCCCCTTATTTAGGCCTTTTTTTTTTTTTTTTTTTTTTTTTTTTTTTTTTGAACCTCGCAGTTTTCTTTGCTTAAATTGCATTTCCCTTTCTCGCTCGGAAAGGATGACCACCTTAATTCGCCGCGGCAGACGCGCCGACGACGCACAGGATAAGAAGGCGGAAGCGGAAGATGCCAGCCAAGAGAAAGACGAGGACGGCTCGGGGGACTGCAAAGATATGAGGCTGACTCTCATGGAAGAAGTCTTACTTTTGGGGCTAAAAGACAAAGAGGTACGTTGAATAGAAACGGCGCACACAGTCACCACCTTCGCCGCTAGCCGAGCCTGCAACGATTGTTTGCTTCCTGCCAGGGGAGTTTGACCTGCTAGAGCAGGGCGAGGTGAACAGACAAATATGCCTCATTAAGGCCGACTAATCCAGAAACCATTTGTGACGGCAACGGTGAATTGCAGCGTGTTACTCATCTCCCATTTCATAAGGCTGGGGATTTAGAGCACTTTTAAATGACACTCATTTCATTGGGATTCTATGACTGCTGCTTAAATACATGGGACGGATTCATTTAGTCCCGCTAGAATTCTGCGAGGCACTACTAGGGTAGGGTTATAGGAGCACAGGTTTTTGGAGGGGAGCAGGGAATCAAATACAAAACGAGATTTTTTTTTTTTTAAAGAAGGTGCACTTAAAGCAGCAGTAGAAGCTGCCTTCAGCCCCACCCTTTTAATGTGCGCATCAATACAATCAACACAATAATAAGTAATTGGCTAAGTTGCCGATCGACCCAGTTCTCTTGTAATCGGTTGGTGAAGATTCGTCTCGGGGGTTCACTAAATGACTAAATGGGGGGAGTATTGACTCAGTATCTGTGACTTTGTAAATGGTTGCTATAGAAACAAAAAAGGCGTGTTTATAATATTTTAAAAATGTAATTCAGAGTGGTTTTAACCAAAAAGTAAATGCTAAAAGTATTTTCTCATAGTACAGAACTGATTTATTAAAAACCACACGTAGGGTATTCTTTGGTCTGCAGCTTTAAATTTCCCAGGACATACTTGAAAACGAGAGGTAACTCTCAATGTATTACTTCCTGGTAAAATATTTTATAAATAAATAAATTTAAATGACACTCATTTCACGGGGATTCTATGACTGCTGCTTAAATATCTGGGACAGATTCATTTCGTCCCGCTAAAATTCTGAGACAAATATAGGGTAGGGTTATATAAGCACAGGTTTTGTGGTGGGGGAGGGGGAATCAAATACAAAACTAGATTTTAAAACAAAGCACACTTAAAGCTGAAGTGATTAGCTAAGCTGCAGATCGATCCGTTCTCCTGTAATAATCACCTGCTCAGGGTTATTTACTTCAGTTCTTGCACAGCATTGTGGGCAATGTAGACCAGCAATATTATGTGACTGGGCAGTTACTAGATACAATTGGTGCACTGCTAGAGAGAGGGCGGGGCTAAAGAGCCAGAGCCCATCAGAAGGGGAAGGGGCTGTCACTTTGGAAATGCTTCCTACATTAGAAACATTAAAAATGTCTTTAAAACATTTTTTTTTTTAATGCAACAAGTATTTTCTCATAGTACAGAACTGATTTATTAAAAAAACAAAACACACATGTAGGATATTGCTTAAACTGCTGCTTTAATGTCTCATATAGAGCCAGTTTTATTGTGGCACAGAAAGGGAAATAAATCTATAATTTCATTTAAACCACTTTGCCTTGTAAGGGTCCGTCCGGTTATATGGTCTCCTTATAAATTAATAGAACGCCAGCGCTCCTCGTCGTTCCTCACACAACCTTGCAAAGATCGCAGTGTGACTTTATTGCAGCGATCAAGGTTCGTTATAATGTTAATCCACGTTTGCGTTTTACTGGCCGCTGTTAATGTAAGAGGCGCTGAAATCAAATCTTTGGGGCAATGGGGGAAACGCTCGAAACTTTCAAATATATCGGAGGTTTCAACAAAGTACAGGAAGGAATCCTATTCCAGAGACAGAAGGGTTGGAACGAGAGGTCATGCTCTTCACTGACGGGGTGGCAGGTCCAGAGGAAGTACTTCTTCACTGACGGGGTGGCAGGTTCAGAGGAAGTACTTCTTCACTGACGGGGGTGGTGGATTCATGGAATGGGCTCCCAAGAGAGGTGGTAAAGGGGAGGGAGAGAGGACACTGAAAAATGAAATAAGTGAGGCAACGTTTCAGGGAGGTGAGTCCGTTCTGGCCCGTGGCCACAGCACAAACGCCAGTGGTACTTCCCTCTAATACCCTCGGCAGTGTAATACCCCCACTGTGCGATACATTTCCAATAAACTAAAACCTTCACAACGGTAACCGGCGTGTCCCATAAGAGTTCACTCGGGAAAAGACTTCTAGAGGCGTGTAAAAAGGGTACGGTTATCTAGCAGCCCCCAACGGGAGTGATATCCGTGATCTCCCTCGGGAACGCGTGCAATCCGAAGGCGTCCTCCCTGCCGGATTGCGCACGTTTCCATGGGACACGCCGGCTACCCGGTTGTGTTTTTTTTTTTTTTTGTTTGTTTGTTTTTTGGAACTGGAGCGTTGGGAGGTTTTAGTTTATTGGAAATGTATCGCACTGTGGGGGTATTGCTCTGCTGAGAGTATTGCACGGAAGTACCACTGACGTTTATGCCGTGGGAATGGGCCAGAAGGGAACTCTTCCCCCCCCCCCCCCCTTGAAATGTTGCCCCACTTATTTCATTTTTCATGGTTCTCTCTCACTTCCCCCAACTCCTTTTGGTAGTTTCATTTGTCGTTCGTCAGCCGCCCACCTCCCCCCCCCCGTGTGCCCCCCCCTTTTTTCTGTACCATTCAGCTTCTGGATAAGTATGATACTATGTATCTGTATTTTTGCTTGATCTGTATGCATGGTGTGTTTGGCACTGGTCTGTACTTATTTCTATGTAATGACTATTCCAATCCTTGGATTTTTTCCATCAGTAAAATACGCCTTTGCGAGATATATTTCGCCTCGCTTTTTCATGACCGCACTGAGTGCTGGGAACCATTGTTGTGTTTTGTGTGGTTACAAATATCTTGTGAACCAGCGGGGGGCCACGGATCAGCTCTGGAGGGGGGCCCTGGTGCAGGTAACCTAAAAATAACAACCCAGCAGAAATTTGGGGTGGGAATACTAGTTTAATCTGTGAAGCGCCATCCTTGTTGCAAAGCAGTGGACGATTGCAGAGGTCACAAAGTATTGCTAGGAAACATGCACATTCCTGCACAGGCCTGTCCCCCCCCCCCCCCCTCCCAGGTCACTGCTGCAGTGCGATTGAGGAAGTGTCTGTGTTATAAAGTCCCCTCCCTGCAGATCCTGTTGGGCACAGCTGCGTGTATACAGTGTGTCTCAGCTGCCATTTGGTTTTCCGACTTAATGTTTAACTAGACGCCCCCTTCTACCCTTTCATGTTCTGGAAAAGATTTGGGCTGTTAAAGGGACAGTCGCCCTGCAGCGCAAACAGGACAGTGACATGTTAATGGGTTAATTCGTCAACTCTTTTTTTTTAAATGCAATGGTATTTTGTTATTTGAGTAAATAATCCTTGTCATAATTTACAGGTATGTGAGCACATACAAATGACTATACTGTTGTGTGTAGATCAGGGGTGGGGGACTCCAGTTCTCAAGGGCCCATCAACAGGTCAGGTTTCCAGGATATCCCCTAACAGGTGGCTAAGTCTAAGATCACCGGTGCTGAAGCAGGGATATCCTGAAAACCTGACCTGTTGGTGGGCCCTTGAAGACTGGAGTTGCCCGCCCTGGTGTAGGTCCTGTTTTTACGGTGTGTGAATGTATACATTCCTAAGCGCATGTTACATTTTCCGTTGGCTCTTGTTGGCGTTCTCAGTATTTTAGTCACATGTTTGCAGCTTGTGAATACAACATGTCACTTTTTATCAGACTAAACCAACAGACAGAAAATAATAAATCGCAGGTAACCGCCAAGATACAATGAGTTATTTGTTCGACCGGCTTTGCGTTATGGCACTGGAACCCCTATTGAAGTCAATGGGCGCGTGACTGTGCTTTAGTGCCCCGATCGGCACTATCGTAGTTTGGGGTTTATTCATTCCTGTGTTAATAGAGCTTGAGCAGCGCCATTCTGCTATGAAAGGGTTAGCGCATTGACACGGCAATCAATATCATGTCTCAAGGTGTGCCAGAACTCTGGGTTAATATTTCACAGACTGTAACTCTGAAGTCGCTGCCCTTACCTGTGGCAGGTGTGTTTGTAAGGAAAATAAGGTAATATCATAAAGCAGTAATCCACCCTCCTCCCTCCTCTCCTCCCTCCTCTCCTCCCTCCTCTCCACCCCCACACACACTGTTTTAACTCCCTTTCCTTACTGTTTTCTTTTTAACAGCGTGAGAATTGAGGGGTCTCCTGGGCGGAGTCCCACTTTTTTTTTTTTTTTTTTTAGCTCCTGGGGCCCTGAGATGCAGTTAGTGGATCTCAACGATGAAGTTAGTGGATTTAAAGCAGCAAACGTGGAATCTTGTGTCTTTACAAGATAATAACAAAACGGTTCTGTAGTATTAGATAATAGTGACTGTTTTTTTTTTTTTCCCCTCCCCCCCCCAGTGCAAGATCTTTGTAACCGTTTCCGGTTTTGTTATACTTTCTTGCCAATGTTCTCAGCAGTTTGAGCTGCAAACTGTAACAATAGACAATGTTACCTTAGTAATATAAGGATACATTGTAGCTGCTGAGTTACACTGACAAGCTGCCATTATGGTAGGCACACAGTCAGGAGTTTGACAGATGTATAACAGGAGCACCAAACGGTTGCCAGCTTAGGTAAGGATGTCGCATTATACATTGTCACCTATAACAATAAGAAAAAGGGGGGTGGGGGGGGGGAAGGGTAGGATTGTTACTTTTACATCTGTCTGGAGGAAACCATGGCTGCCAAGTTGTTGGCCAATAGGAATGTGTATTATCAGTTGCTGCTTCCTATTAGACAGCCTTCTGAAAGCCACGGAGTAATGGCGGTAAAGTCACGGGGGCGTCCCGGGACTCGAAATGGTGCGTGTATGTTGGTGATTAAATATCAAGCTTTTCTCCCCTCTACTTGTTGGTATTTCAGACTCCTTCCTAACTTTTATAATCCCTTTATGCAGTTTGGATGCATTTAACCCTTTCAGGGCCCCACGGCCCCTACTGGCACTCGCGATCATGTGACCGCAGCGTCACTGATAACGGGAAGGGAGGAGTCGCCCTTCTGTTTCACTCGGTGATCGTGTCCACGCAGAACGCGTTTTCCCTTTGAGAAATTAGCATGAGCAGACCGTTCCGCGCCCCCCCTTGTGTTTGCATGCAACCCTCTCTAATAGCGCGTCTGAGATCAGATGCATTGTAACGAACCCCAACCCTCTCTAATAGCGCGTCTGAGATCTGATGCATTGTAAGGAACCCCAACCCTCTCTAATAGCGTGTCTGAGATCTGATGCATTGTAAGGAACCCCAACCCTCTCTAATAGCACGTCTGAGATCTGATGCATTGTAAGGAACCCCAACCCTCTCTAATAGCGCGTCTGAGATCAGATGCATTGTAAGGAACCCCAACCCTCTCTAATAGCGCGTCTGAGATCAGATGCATTGTAAGGAACCCCAACCCTCTCTAATAGCGCGTCTGAGATCTGATGCATTGTAAGGAACCCCAACCCTCTCTAATAGCGCGTCTGAGATCAGATGCATTGTAAGGAACCCCAACCCTCTCTAATAGCGCGTCTGAGATCTGATGCATTGTAAGGAACCCCAACCCTCTCTAATAGCGCGTCTGAGATCAGATGCATTGTAAGGAACCCCAACCCTCTCTAATAGCGCGTCTGAGATCAGATGCATTGTAAGGAACCCCAACCCTCTCTAATAGCGCGTCTGAGATCTGATGCATTGTAAGGAACCCCAACCCTCTCTAATAGCGCGTCTGAGATCAGATGCATTGTAAGGAACCCCAACCCTCTCTAATAGCGCGTCTGAGATCTGATGCATTGTAAGGAACCCCAACCCTCTCTAATAGCGCGTCTGAGATCAGATGCATTGTAAGGAACCCCAACCCTCTCTAATAGCGCGTCTGGGATCAGATGCCTTGTAAGGAACCCCAACCCTCTCTAATAGCGCGTCTGAGATCAGGTGCATTGCAAGGAACCCCAACCCTCTCTAATAGCGCGTCTGAGATCAGGTGCATTGTACATTCTTCGGTATTTGGTACAAATGACCTGAAAATTGCAGCAAACCCTTTAGGATATGCCTGCGGAACCCAAGGGCTCCTAGGAACTCCTATAAAAAAGCACTGATATAGTAGTAGAGGGCACTAATCTCACAAACGGCTGTCCGAGTTCTCCGCTGAGAAGGGGAGGTGTACAGGCATAGAAGCACAACGGCCACTCGCACGTCTTTATAAAGGGATTTGTTTTTTCACAGGTGATCGACTTTTTGGTCCCCATCAGGGACCGGTCTCAAGATGCATATGTATACATATTCATATATACACACACACACACACACACACACCAAGCTTACTTAGATTGTGAGCTCTTTGGGGCAGGGACTCCTTTTCCTAATGTCTACTTTTATGTGCGAAGCGCTTCTTCCCATTGTATCAATGGGAATTAGAAAGCGCTATGTACATGGATATCGCTGCATAAATAAAGAACTACACACATCAAGCCCCTGCATTAGTTACAGTGCAGGACAAGGATACGGGACCCGTGGGTGTAATTAGGCCATGATGGGGAGGAGGAGGCGTCGCTGCTCGTGTCACTGCTCGTGTCACTGCTCACGATCATGGTGGTGTCTTTATTACCTCCCCGTTACCTCCCCGTTACCTCCCCACATGTAAACAGAGACACTCCTAACATCCCTGGCCTGCTTTCTCTGCAGCACGTTGCATCGATCTTGCCTTTTGACATTGTTCTGAAGATGCAGTTCCACTAACAATCTATAATGTATGTATGGCGCAGTGCATTGCATCACGTAGTGCGGACCCGCGCTGGGTGTAGTTGCTTTTTGTGCACCCGCCCAATAAGTTCTCTCTTGGCAAGCAGGAAGTCTCTCCAGAGTCTCACGCTGCCCTGTCATAAGAGCCCTGCCCGCTAGATTTCTACATCTCCCTATGCAGCGAAGCGGGGAGAACAGGTCGGTACAGTGTCCTTCAACGGTAGACGAGGCCGAAGGGATTTCCTGCAGAGAGACATAACGGATTATGGCTCAAAATAACATCACAAAATGCCTCGGGGACAAAGGAGAAGCTAACGTTTTGACCCACAATCTACCTTCATCAGGGCTTTAAATACCTAGAAGTACAAATATGATCTAATAGGGCTGGGGGGGAGGAGGCAGCGGCGCATGATATCAGATGCATTAGTGGCGGGAAAAGCCAAAGTGGCTGCGTCCGACGTTGCATCCACCTGAGTGGGACCCCAGCAGGTTCCGTATCACGTGTGTGTGTGTGTGTGTGTGTGTGTGTGTGTGTGTGTGTGTGTCTGTGTCTATATCTCTAGTATTGAAAAATGAAAACAATCAACTTGGTGGGAAGCTCTCCTCCTGCGGAGCATACCCCCTCCCAAAATGCATGCAATCTAGTACAGGAAGGATCGAAGCATGAATCTCCCAAAGAGGAGAGCAAAGGGAAAAAAGAAACCGGTTCAACGACAAATACAGTGTACAAGCTGGCAGGAAGCCACTAAGTTAGGGTTAAGCCAACCCCAGTCCTCAAGGGCCACCAACAGGTCAGAGTTTCAGGATATCCCTGCTTCAGCACAGGTGGCTCTCAATCGGGCTCAGTCAAAGACTGAGCCACTGATTGTGCCACCTGTACTGAAGCTGGGACTGATTGAGCCGCCTGTGCTGAAGCAGGGACATTCTGAGAACCTGACCTGTGGCTCTTGAGGACTGGAGATAGCTTTCCCCTGGTGTAAGGGCTCAAACCCTTCAGCCCTGTCAAGCTTGTGATGCCATGGTTTTTTCTTCTCTCCCTCGTTTCGCGCAGGGCTACACCTCCTTCTGGAATGACTGCATCTCGTCGGGCCTGCGCGGCGGGATCCTGATCGAGCTGGCTCTGCGGGGTCGCGTGCACCTCGAGCCAGCCACCTTACGGAAGAAACGGCTGATAGACCGAAAGGTAGGGAGGAGCCCAAAGCAGGGGTGGATTAGGGAGGGGTGGGGGGGGGGGAGATGTTGTCAGCGGGGAGAGTCAGGAAAATACCTTTTACACTGAAAGAGTTATGGGTACATGAAGCGGCGTCCCAGCAGAGGTGATGGAGGCTATTGCAGCAAAGGAAATCTAAACTGCTTGGTATAGACACAGGGATACATGTTCCCTTTCTGCTGAGCAAGAAAGCTAGTGGCCTGCGTTTCATACTAATGTAATAACCGTGGCTTAAAGTGGCACTTAGACTGGTACAGCATTGCTTTAGTAGACATGAGAAAAACTAGACAAATCGTCTAAACCAGGGGTCCTCAAGAACCCCCCAACAGGTCAGGTTTTAATAATATCCCTGCTTCAGCACATGTGGCTCGAAGACTGAGTCACTAATTGAGCCACCTGTGCTGAAGCAGAGATTTCCTGAAAACCTGACTGGAGGGGGTGGGGGGGGGGTGGTCTTGAGGACTGGAGAAACCCTGGTCTAAACAATTAACCCCTTTTTAATGCCAGTGCATTTCTGGCCCCTTCTGGCATTAAAGGGGGTAGTAGATGCCGAACTATAATTTAGTGGGCTTATTTATTTCTCCAGCACACCCAGATGGGAAAGGTTGTGTTTAACTGTATACAAGGAAGGAAGCAAATGAACTAGTGTGTGTTTAAGCCATGCAGCTTTGGGTTTAACGCTGAGAACAGCCGACGTGGCTGTAACATTTTGGCATTTGGTGCTAATAGCGCAGTAACCACTTTGGCCTTGATTTATTGTGACAAGTTCATTCTCTGATGCAAAATCCTGCTCTAAAAGCAAGTTACATAGGGTGTCGGGCCAGGGTCTGTGTGTGTGTGTGTGTGTGTGTGTGTGTGTGTGTGTCGGGCCAGGGTCTGTGTGTGTATGTATGTGTGTCGGGCCAGGGTCTGTGTGTGTGTGTATGTATGTGTGTCGGGCCAGGGTCTGTGTGTGTATGTATGTGTGTCGGGCCAGGGTCTGTGTGTGTATGTATGTGTGTCGGGCCAGGGTCTGTGTGTGTGTGTGTGTGTGTGTGTGTGTGTCGGGCCAGGGTCTGTGTGTGTGTCGGGCCAGGGTCTGTGTGTGTGTGTGTGTGTGTGTGTCGGGCCAGGGTGTGTGTGTGTGTGTGTGTGTGTGTGTGTGTGTGTGTGTGTGTGTCGGGCGGGCCAGGGTCTGTGTGTGTGTGTCGGGCGGGCCAGGGTCTGTCTGTGTGTGTGTGTGTGTGTGTCGGGCGGGCCAGGGTCTGTGTGTGTGTGTCGGGCGGGCCAGGGTCTGTGTGTGTGTGTCGGGCGGGCCAGGGTCTGTGTGTGTGTGTCGGGCGGGCCAGGGTCTGTGTGTGTGTGTGTCGGGCCGGCCAGGGTCTGTGTGTGTGTGTCGGGCCGGCCAGGGTCTGTGTGTGTGTGTCGGGCTGGCCAGGGTCTGTGTGTGTGTGTGTCGGGCCAGGGTCTGTGTGTGTGTGTGTGTGTGTCAGGCCAGGGTCTGTGTGTGTCGGGCCAGTGTGTGTGTGTGTGTGTGTGTCGGGCCAGGGTCTGTGCGTCTGTGTCGGGCCAGGGTCTGTGCGTCTGTGTCGGGCCAGGGTCTGTCTGTGTGTGTGTGTGTGTGTGTGTGTCGGGCCAGTGTGTGTGTCGGGCCAGTGTGTGTGTCGGGCCAGTGTGTGTGTCGGGCCAGGGTGTGTGTCGGGCCAGGGTCTGTGTGTGTGTCGGGGTCTGTGTGTGTCGGGGTTTGTGTGTCGGGTCTGTGTGTGTCGGGCCAGGGTCTGTGTGTGTGTGTGTGTGTGTGTGTGTGTCGGCGTCGGCCCAGGGTCTGTCTGTGTGTGTGTGTGTGTCGGCGTCGGCCCAGGGTCTGTGTGTGTGTGTGTGTGTGTGTGTGTGTGTGTGTGTGTGTGTGTGTGTGTGTGTGTCGGCGTCGGCCCAGGGTCTGTGTGTGTGTCGGCGTCGGCCCAGGGTCTGTGTGTGTGTGTCGGCGTCGGCCCAGGGTGTGTGTGTGTGTGTGTGTGTGTGTCGGCCCAGGGTCTGTGTGTGTGTGTGTGTGTGTGTGTCGGCGTCGGCCCAGAGTGTGTGTGTGTGTGTGTGTGTGTGTGTGTGTGTGTCGGCGTCGGCCCAGGGTCTGTGTGTCTGTGTGTCTGTGTGTCTGTGTGTGTGTGTGTGTGTGTGTGTGTCGGCGTCGGCCCAGGGTCTGTGTGTGTGTGTGTGTGTGTGTGTGTGTGTGTCGGTGTCGGCCCAGGGTGTGTGTGTGTGTGTCGGCCCAGGGTCTGTGTGTGTGTGTGTGTCGGCGTCGGCCCAGGGTCTGTGTGTGTGTGTGTGTGTCAGCGTCGGCCCAGAGTCTGTGTGTGTGTGTGTGTGTCGGCGTCGGCCCAGAGTCTGTGTGTGTGTGTGTGTGTGTGTGTGTGTGTGTGTGTGTCGGCCCAGGGTCCAGTGTAATAAACTCTTGCCATTCTTTTCACGAGACCTGTGGTGCCGGCTGCAGTCCATGCACGGGGGCAGCACGCCATTTTTAGTGGAGTGCCACTATAATTTATGATGGGTATCGATTTATCGGAGGCAGGTAAATGAATGCCTGGGTGCGCACACTGTCAACATGTCGTTCCCCTTTAGGACATTTGTCAAGATAACAAGATGCAGAAATCCTTAAGCTTCTGTCTTAATGATCTACATCTTATGTCTGTGTAACTAATGTCTAAAAAAGTGTGTGTGTGTGTGTGGTTGTGTGTGTGTGTGGTTGTGTGTGTGTGTGGTTGTGTGTGTGTGTGGTTGTGTGTGTGTGTGTGGTTGTGTGTGTGTGTGTGGTTGTGTGTGTGTGTGTGGTTGTGTGTGTGTGTGGTTGTGTGTGTGTGTGGTTGTGTGTGTGTGTGGTTGTGTGTGTGTGGTTGTGTGTGTGTGGTTGTGTGTGTGTGGTTGGGTGTGTGTGGTTGGGTGTGTGTGTGTGTGTGTGTGGGTGTGTGTGTGTGGGTGTGTGTGTGTGGGTGTGTGTGTGTGGGTGTGTGTGTGTGGGTGTGTGTGTGTGGTTGCGTGTGTGTGTGGGTGCGTGTGGGTGTGTGTGGTTGCGTGTGTGTGTGTGGTTGCGTGTGTGTGTGTGGTTGCGTGTGTGTGTGTGGTTGCGTGTGTGTGTGTGTGTGTGGTTGCGTGTGTGTGTGTGTGGTTGCGTGTGTGTGTGTGTGGTTGCGTGTGTGTGTGGTTGCGTGTGTGTGTGTGGTTGCGTGTGTGTGTGTGTTTGCGTGTGTGTGTGTGGTTGCGTGTGTGTGTGTGGTTGCGTGTGTGTGTGTGGTTGCGTGTGTGTGTGTGGTTGCGTGTGTGTGGTTGCGTGTGTGTGTGGTTGCGTGGTGGTGGTTGTGTGGTGGTGGTTGTGTGTGTGTGTGGTTGTGTGTGTGGGTGTGTGTGGGTGGTGTGTGTGGGTGGTGTGTGTGGGTGGTGTGTGTGGGTGGTGTGTGTGGGTGGTGTGTGTGGGTTTTTTATTTTTAAATGTTACATAATTCACTTTTTATATATATATATATATATATATATATATATATATATATATATATATATATATATATATATATATATATATATATATATATATATATATATATACTTGGCCTGTTTAGCATTTTTGTATGTATTTAGTATTGCAGTGGTAACTTTAGTACTTTGTCCTTGTCACAGCTCTGCTAGCTTGGCCCCCTGTGAGTATTTGAACCTTACCTGCCCGGCCTGTGTCGCTTCTGGTTACAGTTATTGCTTAAGCAACCTCACCGCTCCTTGTATGCAAATTTGTCACCTGTGTTGCACTGGGGGTACTTAGGGCTGTGCGGCTCACTTGTTATCTTATCTTGTTCTAAAGTGGCTTAAACAGTGATCTGTGTTAAACTGTCTACCTTCAAATAAAAGTGGTGTGCGCACCACACACGCTATATATCATGTCGAGCTGTCGGACTGTATGTTTTCACCGTTCTGACATCACGTATGTAGCAGATCTGATTTATGCCGTGCTACATGTTTAGCCTCACGTAGTCCCATACGGGCCAACATCGGATTGCCAAACTTGAATGCTTCAATCCCCATACAGGTTTCCCTGCATTGAGTGTGACTCCGTGCTGGCCCTGTGGCTGCAGAGGTTCATTTAGCACCATTACAATGTAATATCACTGAAGACTGAGCACGGGGTGGGGGCTATCCTGCCGGGAGCGGCCACGAGACAATGGCGCAAGCCTGGACCCTGGGCTCAGTCATTGTACCCATGCTGGGTAGGAAGATACTGTAGCATAGAGGAGTCGGACATGTTAAACCAGTCTCACCAGTTGTGCGACGTCATGTTCTCGGTTAACAAAACTGTGTTGAAAGGTCAGCCCACCTATTCAGCCGGCTCAGCACTGCTCCTTGGAAGTGTTGTCGCTGCAGTAGCAGCTATGTCTACTCGCTCTGCAAATTTAGGGTCGGCAGTCAGAAGGTTCAAAACCAGTTGTAACTAATCCAATTCCAGCTCACCAAATATATATTCTGTGTGCTGCTCTTTAACAAAAAATGGATCGGAAAAGTACATTCATTTAAGGAAATATTTTTAGATCTACTATAAAAGAAAAAGAATTATCTTCATAATAACAATTTTTTTTAATTGTGTTTTTGGTGAGGGGGAAACATTTGTTGTCGGGTATTTGAAGCTGATTAGGAATTGTTAGCTGTGAGATGACTCCAATGCCATTGCCCCTCCCCCTGGAGGCCACCACGGGGGGTCAGATCATCGCCCCTCTAGTCTTCAAGTAGACGGCCATTACCAAACTTTTGGGGACCACCCAGGTTGGTGTTTGGTGTGTAACCAAATTATTTTAAAGTGCTGATTTTCTGTTTTACAATCGCTTGAAATGTACATTGGGGAAAAAAATGATTTCATTAAATGGAATTAAATAATTGTTTGTCTCCAGACTGTCCTGGGTCAACAAACACTGACGTTATAAACACCTATAATCAGGAGTTCGCAAAATAAAAATTGCACACAGAATAAACATATTTGATCAGCAATGTGCTTCAAAAGTACACTATATTGCACGTTACAGGGGTGCACTGCTAGAATGTTGGTTAGTTTTATATATATATATATTCTCTGCTAGTAAAAAGTGCCACAATTACACAGAACGCAAGTAGATGCACAGGTCAGACCGTAAATTAACCAGGCACAAGGTAACCCCCCCCCCCCCCCCAACAGGTCAGGTTTTCAGGATATGCCAGCTTCAGCACAGGTGGCTCAATCAGAGGCTCGGTCTTCAACTGAGCCTCTGATTGAGCCACCTGTGCTGAAGCTGGGACTGATTGAGCCACCTGTGCTGAAGCTGGGATATCCCTTGGGGACTGGAGTTGAGCCCCCGGGGTTAGATCTTACCTCACAGCTGCTCGCAGTGTCTTTCAGAATGATGGTCTTCACCCAGGCAATAAATATTCTTCCCTAATCACGCGTGGCGTCGTGCGCCCGGAATCCCAGCATCAGCCCTGGCCATGGCTAAATTATAAAGTGTTCTGGTATTTTAAAGAGGCAGTTCTTCCTCAGTTTTTGGGGGTGGGTTTTGCGGAATGGGACATCTCGCCGCAGCCATTTAGCCGAGGGCAGGTGGCTGCCGGCTGTTTCGCCGCTGAGGTAAGTGATAATAGGTTAACTTTTGGGGTTTTAGGCAAAGGGCTTAACCTTTTTAGGGTTAGGGGTGACGGCATAGATTTTTAGGGTAAGAGGTCTGATTACAGGGTTAGGATTAGGGGTTTTAGAGTAAGGGGTTAAGGTTTTTAGGGTAAAGGTTAGCGTTGGCGTAAGGGGCTAACGGTTACGGTAAGGATTTGAGGACATGGCTTTACGACGGAACGGCCGGTGGCGTGAGATACCAACGGCGAGTTGCCTTAGGCTGCGGTCTTGCTCCCATTTTTTTTACAGGGCAGTGGTCTATGTCTGCAAACCCCAAGTTCCCGAGATACTTGCCTGTGAAGTTACCAGGTATACACCTCCCCTCCGGAAAACAAAATGGCTGCCAAATCTTGGGCCAATGGGAAGCTGCAACATCATAGATTTACGACTTCCTATTGGATGACAATTTAAATCCCTCTTAAACACCAGGAAGTATCGTGTGTCCGTCTGTCTGTCCTTTTAAAGATTACTGCACCCATATCAAGGTTTAGTGCCAGTGGATTTGGGAATGTGTATAAGATTCTCAATACGTGGCAACCGCAAAAGGCGGAAGTTAGAGGGAGGTTACCCAAGGGGTGCTGGTCCTTTTTGTTTTCATCGTAAAGTATCCGGGATGAGCGCACCCTATAAACATGGCATGGTGTTCAAT
Organism: Ascaphus truei; assembly: GCF_040206685.1. NCBI lineage: Eukaryota > Metazoa > Chordata > Amphibia > Anura > Ascaphidae > Ascaphus > Ascaphus truei. The sequence continues at coordinate 33,337,233 of NC_134489.1, forward strand.
CCCACAGGTGCTGCTGAAGTCAGATCTCCCAACAGGAGACGTGTTGTTAGATGAAACCCTGAAACATGTTAAGGCGACAGATCCCGCGGAGACTGTGCAGAGCTGGATAGAGTTACTGACTGGTAAGGAGACCGTTTCCACCAGCACAGCCAAACATTGCGCACTTTGTCCTCATTTAATCATACCAGCACTGAAAGTGCTAACTATTCGTGCGTGCGCTCTCTCTCTCGCGCACTGAAACAGGGATAAACACAGAGAATCTCAGCAAGCTCAATAAACCCCAAAACATACCGTGTGTATGTATGTGTCAAAGGAAGAGCTACTGAGCGTGGCCAAATGTATACATCAAAAGACAGAAATGCCCAATGCTACATCCAATATGGCAAAAATACACTGTGAAATACCTATATATTCTCTTGAAAAAGGGTCATTTAGTGAAACCCTTTGGCCAAAGTGTTAATAGCCACATCAAGGCATAACCATTAGCAGGTTCTAACACTACCTGATTAAAATTCTCATTTACCTCCTATATTTGGAGGGACAATGATCACATTGGACAGATCCGGATATCCTGAAAACCTGTCTCTTGGTGGCCCTTGAGGACTGGACTTGGCCATCCCTGTCATACTGTACATTAACATCTGCACCGAACATCATAAAACGTCTCATGAATTACCTTCACATGTACAGCAGGGGTCTGCCACTGGTGCCCAGCTAAGGGCCCTCATTCCAGGGCAGCTGCCCAAGCAACTACTATGAAATTGGCAGGAGCAAAGTGCAATTTGTCACACGCAAACTCGCGTGTACGCTAAGGCAATCTAACTATATATGGCCCAGATGCTATGTTGAAATATTATAATTTTTAAGTTTTTAGATGCATCTAAATTTACGTTATAAGCATGTGCCCTTCTACTCCTAAATGTGCTCTGATCTGGCCTCTTTGGGGGAACCGGTTGAAGGTCCCTGAGCAGTTTTGAGGGGAGGGGGGTGGGGGGGGGGAATATGATTGGCACGTTCAAATGTATCAATTGTTTTAACAAAGATGAGACGGCTTGACAGCATATTCATTAGGGGTCATTCGTATCCAGGGCATCGCTCGCCCTCCCCGTGTTCTTTCCTGGGGCATAGTGTAGTGTCCCGGCCCAGTCTACCTCCCGTGTTTGCAGTTCTCTGTGCAGGAAGAGCGCAGCCATAGTGTAATGTTTCTGTAACCTGTCACTGGGACACCCCAGCTGGACCAAGTTTTAGGGAAACCAGCTAATCACATACGATTAGTGCAAATGTGTGACTGCCAGCTTATTAATTATTCCTGCAATGTGGTCTGCCTGGGGTGTCCCAAAGACGTTTGAGAAACATTTTATGTGGCGTACTGGATACAGTCTAACCCACCCTATGTAGTTTTCAAAGGGCTACCGACAGGTCATTTTTTCAGGGTATCCCTGCTTCAGCACGTTTGTCTTCCACTGAGCCACTAATTCAGCCACAGGTGCTGAAGCAGGGATATCCTGAAAACCTGACTTTTTGGTAGCCCTTGAGGATTGCAGTTGGCAGGCACTGTCCTAGATATGATACCCCGCTTTTCAGACACTGATCAATAAAATAGATTTGTATGTCTGGTGACACGGTACATCCTTACTAACATTGGAGTGGCTCTGCAAAATGGCAATGTTTGAGAAATAATAGTGTGGTTCCTGACCTACCTTCTCTGTCTTCCAGGCGAGACCTGGAACCCGTTCAAGTTGCAGTATCAGCTGCGTAATGTGCGAGAGCGTATCGCCAAGAACCTGGTGGAGAAGGGGATCCTGACAACAGAGAAGCAGAACTTCCTCCTCTTTGACATGACCACCCACCCGGTTACCAATACCACAGAGAAGCAACGGTTGGTGAAGAAGCTGCAAGAGAGCCTGCTGGAGAAGTGGGTCAATGACCCCCACCGCATGGACAAACGGACGCTAGCCCTGCTGGTGCTGGCCCACTCCTCGGATGTGCTGGAGAACGCCTTCTCCACCCTGCCAGATGAGAAGTACGACATGGCCATGAACCGATCCAAAGACCTGCTCGACCTGGACCCCGACGTAGAAGGGAACAGAGCCAATGCCGCAGAGATGATCTGGGCTGTGCTATCGGCTTTCAACAAGTCCTAAGGACTAGGGACAATTGGTGGGGTGGGAGTAGGAACGTCAGCGGCCGCTTTTAACGTAGTCTTTGGACTTGAAGCCTCTTTAATTTTCTGTTACTCCAGTGGGTGGAGCACTCATCCACTTGTTACCCCCCTTCAGGCTAACCCCAGTCTACGCTCCCAGACCTTTTAGGAATAACCAGTGTTGGCAATGCCCATAGGGGCATATTTATTGAGCGCTAGTGCAATGAGCTATATGGGGCCTTATGGCTGAACACTGCTGGTTAAATATATCTTGGTTCGTATATGAATTGGATACACGGTTATTTCCAAAATATGCTCGAGCCTGTCTCGAGGTAACAAGAAAAGGTTTGGGAACCTGCTGGGTAACCCTTTCAGCTCTGGTCAATGTGAGGTTGGTAGAGCAGTTCATACTCGGAAGTCCTTGTGAGGTAGTGTGAGGAGGGTTCTCCCATGGCGGCTATCACTTGAAGGGCAATACGGACATTATCATAGCAAATCCAGCCAGCATGCAAAAGGGGGGGGGGGGATCAGTGTTTTGGGATTACTTCAAACCCTTCCGCTGCCGAGGGCTCAGCAACACATTGCTATTGTGGCACTCCCAGCAATTACAGGCGCTGACTTACCCCACCCTCAGACCCACTCCCAACACCTGTGTGGAAGGATTCTTCTGTTGATCATGCCTAAAGGTTACCGGCAGCAGGGGCAAGGCGTAGAATAAACTCTTCACGTGTGGAAAAGCTTTGTACATTGGGTTTTGACTAAGCTTCCACCTTCTCCAAGAAGCCGTAGGAAGAGACTGAATACCCCAAATCCTTATCGAATTCTCCAATGTAATCAGAAGGGCATGGTCGCATCTTCACCCGCAATGCTGCTTGAGTGTCTAGCGTCGTATCCACCTTCTCCTTTCCACAAGAAAAGTTTAGCTGCAGTTCCCAACCCCAGCAGCCGTGCTATCCGTGAATCTTAAATGAAAGAGAACCATTGAGTCATGGGGGGGGGGGAGGGGGCATCTGCCAGCGTCCCGGTCTCCACGCCAGAGTTGCTGAAATTACTATAGGTATTTAGCATGGTTGGGGACAAAATATATTTGATCTCCGCTGCAGTATAGATGCCCTAGTATAGCCTGATAATCGGGGAGGAGACGTCTCACATAGAAGGTTGCCGGGCTCCGGTGACTTGATGCCGTGTGCGGCACAGAGGGGAGCGCGCACAGTTCTTGGTTTAGGTTGAACTGTTTTCCTTTCTTTAACTTTCTCGCTGACAGAGCCGGACAGCAAAATGCTGCCAAGGGGTTTCTTACCATTAACAACTGTAGTGCGTCTTTATACAGAAAAATGCCCATAATTTTTTATTTCTTTTCCCCCATACCGTCCCAGGGCAGGCCAGTTGGACTCGTGCAAGTTTTATTTATATTCCCATAAGGGTTATTGTGGATAAAGGGGGAAGTTTATTTGGGTTACACATACACATATGTACAGTGCTGGATGAACATTGTTCTAGGTGTGTGTGTAGATTTGAGGAATAATCTATGAATTACCTAGCACACACATTTGATCTAATCTTAAGTGATTGTGTTATTAGCTGGTTATCTCTATAACATGACCAGGCTGGGGTGTCCCGAGGAGAAGACAGTCGGTGTTTGGGTTTGTCCAGTTCTCGCTGGCTTGCGATCAGTTTCCAGTGTGTACAAATGGTTACACTGTTTGCACTGTCCCCCATAGTTTTATGGCGTATTTGCAGTAGGACTTTCCCCTCTGTTACTGCGTTTCCTGGAGGTTCAGTTTGTTGTCCCAGAGCTCTGGGCTCGTTTCTGTTTCCTGCTCCTGTTAATTGCAGCTCAATCTTTAGCTCAACAGCAGCTGATGAAACGCATCTCCCACTAATAAGAGCAGGCAACAGACAAGCGAATATTCTATAGGAATACCAGCTGGTACTACAGATCCCGAAGAAACGAAGGCGTCCAACAAGTACAAAGTATACTAACAGTCTAACCATTACGTCATTGTTTTTGTGTGGATAGATATATCTATAGATCTATCTATGAATAGATAGATCTATCTCTTTATTTGACACGTATATTGTGTGTATGTATGTATTGCACACAAATGCATAGTTGCATTCACAACCTTAAATTGTATATACATACACACATATGTCCTCCAGTCTGATGAGGCCGCTATGAGCCCAAGATTAACCCTAAAAGCCATATCTAGATCATGTGCATATAATGATCCAAAAAGGAAATAATTTCTCGCTCTGCAAATGTTGAATCCTTATGCCTCTTCCGTGCCAGATGCGTGGGCAACGTGTGGCAGGTCTCTGGCACCGAAGAGGTTAATTCTTTAACCTTTTTGTTTTCTTTTAGCCATTTCTGAGAATGGGTTGTAGAAAGCTGCGGTTCTGTTTAAATGAAGCCTTGTTTTCAAACCATTGTATCACTGGTGATTTATATATGTTTTTTCATTAGCAATTGTATATTCCTATTTTACTCTGATTTCAAATATTACATTCTGATTGAACACCGCACAATTGTTTATTTGTTTGTTTTTTTAAGCCTTTTTAAACCCTCTGGATGCGGAGGTCTCGCAAGTAGCGAACAGATGGGCGTGTAATGTAGTTTAAGGATCGGTCCACACACAGGACCAAAAATGAAAGTAACGGCTGTGATATATTGATGTCTTTCAAATAAAATTCTGTATAGTATTTTAAATCCTTTTTTAAGTCTTTCATTCACAGGAGAAACTCGGCAAGGAAGAAGGTAAAATAATCTTGATTTTTAAATGTCCCTCCATGTTGGAATGGAGGAGAGGAAAAATACTTAACCGACGGCATATTCAGTCTGAACTTACGTTCCCCCAAGTTGTCACATGTTTAATGTATTTTAATATACATTATTATTTTTTTTAATTGGATCCATTAGAAGACAACTCGTAAAAATTATTTTAAATGCTTTTTTTTTTTTTTCTTTTATAAATTCTACCCGGTAATATAATATCTGAGAATTTCACTTTCATATCTAACATGGGGTAAAGTTCTGCAGTGATCGGGAATTCTTATACCTGCATCTGTATTTCTCTACATTTTCAGGCTCGTTTTGAAATTGAAGGTACATAACGGAATATGCAATCGGTTCTTCTTTGCCCCGCAAGTGTTGATGTAATCGCTAATAGGGTTATTTAGCGATTCCAAGTACATAGCCACTGTAAGGCCATTCATAAAACTAGCCATCTTTAATGAGGCCAGCACATATTTCACATCCCTTTTCCATATAGCCATAGTTCATTTCACTTCACTGAGAAAGGACAAGGGCATGCAATTTGTGTACTAAAATGTATATTTTGGGCACATAGCAAGATTTTATGCAGCTGCCCATGACATAGTTAAAAGTATAATTTGCATTGTTTCTATATAATTTTGTGCGGAAACGTGAATTTCATGTCACGCCCTAGCTATTTCAGATTCCAACAAGTCAAAGAATAAAATTATTTTTAAAATGTCTCCAAGATAACGAAATAAATTTGAGGGTTTTATTTTTTATTTTTTTATTTTAAACCTTTACTTAATTTTAGTAATGTTACTTTTGCAAAGTGTATATCCAGATTTAGTTTTGTTTTAGACGTGGCATTGCAATCAATGGATTAAAGGGCTAAAGGAGATGGGTAACTATTACCTGATCAGATTTAGGATTACACAGAGACCTAGACACAGAAGTGTATACAAGCAGAAAGCCCCGATCGCGCAGACTCTCCCTCAGAATACAAGTGGGGGTGTCTGTATGAGAACGGCCCTCCGTGCAGCTGGTGTGTGGGTCGGTGCTTCAGGTCGCCCACAGGGGGGAGCATCTCGGATCTCAAACAGAATAAATAAACAAGGTTCCGGGTCCCTGGACCACGTGGCCGGGGGCAGACACGCGCCGGCGCAGAAACGTGATGCAGATCGTGAGAGGACTGTATACACTCACTAGGCACCGGCTGCTCACTCGCGGTGAGAGTGCGCCTCTTGCGGTGACGCGTGCATGCTGCTGCTAGTTGAGGCCCGGGGACCCGGAATTGAATGTCCGGACCCCCCTGCCCCTCAGTACGCAGCGCTGTGCAGACTTTTACTTACTCCATTGTAAGTTACTTATGCTTGTTGTGTCTTTTTAATGCAGTTATTTAGCACTTCCCTCCGGTGTGCGATGCCTTCCTTGTTTATTCTTCCACAATACAAATATTCATTGTTACAGAGGAAGTAAATATACTTTACAGATGTCATTTGCTTCCATAGAAAGACAACACATCGATTTTTTTTTTTTTTAATGGGGGCACTCCCCTTCCCCTCGCCACCAGGACCACAATAACGTAAAGGCAGTGACATGTTTAGGGTTTGCATCTAGTGGGTGAGTGGTTTTGGGGGGTGTAAACACAGCGATCTGACTAAGACCCGGGAGGGGGGTGATTTCCTCTGGCTTCTCCCCTCTGTCTGACATGCGCGCGCACACTCACTGCTCCATCTTTACAGTGTGCAACATTGAGTTTTCAAACTCGCCCATCCTGACTTAAACATGTTGCCCTTTTAGTGAGCGGGCCCATGTCACTTGCTAATGCTGCAGACTGGCCCCTGTTTTAATTTGCTCGTGAAGAATAGGGGCCGCAGAGACGGACGATGCTTCAGTTACTGAAACAAAATCCCTTAGCCTGGCCCTTTTCATTGATCTGTCTACCGATCACTACCCTCGGATCCTAGGTGGGATTGAGCCTATAGTGTATGCCACATTGTGGAAGCAGGTAACTTGCTATTAAACATGCATGAATGGGCCCATATGGACACATCTGTGGCTTCTCTTAACACCCCTGCGCAGGGGATCTGTAACCACTAGATGGCGGTATTTGCACCATTTTAACCCAAGAGTTGATGATAATCCTAATATCTACCTACTGTGTGTGCCTTTCCCCCTCTCCAGATGCTGTACATGGTAATACTACCCATGGTTTAATGTTTTTCCACACTACAGAAATTTCAGCCCAAATGGGTGAAAAACAAAAAATAAAACAAGGTTAAAATAAAACATGAGATAAAGTGCCGTGGATATAAACTTGTATGAATCGCTCAATGTCTCACTTATGCAATCTATCCATCATTATGTTCATCCTTCATGCTATTAGAACATCTAAGCATGTCATTTGTTAAGCGCTTCAGCGTTATGGAAACTGACAAATACATCTAACAATAAAAATATATTTTCCTGAATTTGGAATAGCAGAAATAAAATAGGATGTTATGAATGCATATATTAGGTCAAACTAGGCAATATTATCCTTGTATTGCGATGGTGTTCACCTATCATTAAAGGTATACAGCTTTGTAGGGGCTCTTCCTTTGCAGTAGCCGTATTAAATGTCATTGGGTGGGGGGAGAAGAGAGAAACACTATATCCCAGAGATTATATTTTAGGGGAGGGTGTCAAATCTGACCCAAGATAGAAAGAGGGGGGCTCCCTGTTTCTTTCTACTTCAGGTGAGGATTGTTCTCTGCAAACTACACAGGATCTAATAAACCTCCACAATATTGGCTTCTAACCCACACATTTGTTGCTGTAATTAAATAGAAATAGACGTGATAGTCCAGTTGCGAGAACTTCATTATTAGCCGATATTTTTTTTTTTCCATTTGGATTAACAATTTATATTATACGACAAGCTTTTGAGCGTCCTACTCGAAATCTTATCTTGTAATATCAATTGTTAATCCAAATAAAAATAGGGTGTCAGGTGGCTTCTCCAAAAATATTGGACACAATTGTGAAAAGTGCGACGAGCTTGACACACACCCCTCTCTGCTCCATGCTGTTTCCTCCCCTCCTTGGCCACACCCCCAAAGCTCCTAACACCTGATTGGTTTCTGCTGGGCAATGCAACCAATCACAATTGAGGAAGCTGCCCAGCCCCCTAGCAACAGCCCTGCTCATTCCCTGCACAGGGAAATCCCGCACCCCCCCAAGCCGGTCAGATCACTATGTCCAGAGAGGTAATACCGGTATACACATACATGTCCAGAGAGGTAATACCAGTATACACAAACATGTCTAATATTACCTCTCATTTCTTATTGGACAGTGTCCAAATATAGGCCAGTCCGGTTCAATACTGGACACCTGGCATCCCTATTATAAGAAAAAGGTATTGGCTAATACTGAAGTACTCAATTACTCTGCTGTAAGTAAAGATTTATCAGCCACACGGGGAAAGAAACCGCAGGGAATTCTAGGATTTCACAGAGCAACTCCCTGACCCGGGACCTGAAGTTTCCCTTTTAATTTTTAAAGGTGGCTCCCTACTGCAATGTCCCAATATTTTGGGAGATGCAGGTAATGAGGACCCCCCCCCCCCATCCACCGACAGCACCACGGCGTGGCACCTTGGTCGGTAACTCATGTCGGGCAGCATTCAAGGTGTTGAACTGATGCTACGTGCGAACGTCTCTTGGCATCATTATATCAGTCATTTGTGTCATTGTGAGCAGGGACGCCGATGGGGGGAGAGTGGGGATAAGATTTCCATGATGGGCGGGGGGGATCAGTGTCCCAGGGGTGGGGAGGGATTACAGGCCAGAAATTATTTTTATTTTTTGTTCAATGTTATTTGGCTAATTTCACTGTTTTATGGTTGCCCCTTTAATACAGTCGTAGCCCTGGGCCCCTTGTGACGTCAGAGAGCCCCCTCCTTACCTCTGCTGCCAGGGGTGATTGTGAGTGCCGCCGGAGCCAAGCGGCAGACCCGCCGACATTTCTGGAAGGTGGGGGCCAAGCAAAGAGCGCTCCGGATGCTCCGCGGCGGCCCGGCAGTACAGGGCGCCGCCATGTTTGTTTCCTTGTGCATGCGCATTGTAGATGTTCGGCGGGAGGCCTCTGTTAGGTCATACGTGCGCAAAAGGGCACCAAATCAGCAGGATGCTATAGCAGGGACTACAAGTCCTATGAGCCTCAGGAGCGCATCACATGACGCCAGGGAGCCTATAGGGCTGCAGCAATTCCTTGTTTCCAGGGATTGATACATTTCGCACGCTGAGCCCACGCTAGCAGCCAGGACCAGGAAGAGCTAGGGGTGGGAGGTGAGTGCAGGGGTCTGTGACCCACTGCATTAGGCCATCAGCTCCCTAGGCCCCGGTTTGGTCCTGAGCCATATTATAGTTTGTTGTGCTTCAGGGACAGGCCCTAGGTTAGGGACTTTGCCCCTTAGTGTTATATATAGTGACAGTAAGGGATACAGCGGACGCTGTGCTTCCCGCAAAGAGGCTTGTGATCAGGCCTACTCCCCAGAGAGAACAAGCCTATCTTCAGGGTGGGATCACCCCTGACGGATCACTGCACTGGTGAAGCCCGGACGTCGCGCAGGTGGTCGGCGGATCCTTTTTGAAGATATTTAAAGGCCTAGGTGCCGTCGCACTGGGCAGGTATCGTATCTTACGTACACCAACATACCGGTACATCAGGCACTGATCACGCCTAATAAAGTGGGGGTTACACTTTAGACACATAAGTGACAGAGTGGCCAAGGACCTCAGACATTACTGTGGACACGGTGTGGGGGTACACGGTGGTGGGGGAAGGGTTATACTTTCTATGGGTGAGAGTATTGATTATGACAATTATAGAGTGATAAGTGACATACATGTGTTTTCAGTAAAGACCGTTCTGTTTATGCCAGTGAGAATTACTTTGGCTGTGTCCTGTGAGGGGCTCCTCCCACTCTGTTGGGATCCCTCCCAGGTGGAGGCGCTGCACCAATTGGTAGAAATATATCGCCCCAGGCTATCCGTGGCAGAGGCTCAGGTCCTGCGAGCCAACAGGTTTATAAACAGCATTAGTAGTTCTGTGTTCAGGGGGAAACAGTGCTACACAGTATTATTTTCAAAGATACTAATATTACACCTTATACTGATACGTACATTAACACTTTTCTGTTATTAAGATCACTAATTACTTTTACCTGTGAGATTTAAAGTGCCATCTTGTATATGTCATCAAAAGGAGGTACACCCTCCCCCTCCCTCCATCCACTCCCCCTCCCTCCATCCTCTCCCCCCCCCTCCATCCTCTCCCCCCCCCTCCATCCTCTCCCCCCCCCTCCATCCTCTCCCCCCCCATCCACTCCCCCTCCCTCCATCCACTCCCCCCCCCCCTCCATCCACTCCCCCCCCCTCCATCCACTCCCCCCCCTCCATCCACTCCCCCCCCCCTCCATCCACTCCCCCCCCCCTCCATCCACTCCCCCCCCTCTCCATCCACTCCACCCCCCCTCCATCCACTCCCCCCCCCCTCCATCCACTCCCCCCCCCTCCATCCACTCCCCCCCCTCCATCCACTCCCCCCCCCTCCATCCACTCCCCCCCCCCTCCCTCCATCCACTCCCCCCCCCTCCCTCCATCCACTCCCCCCCCCTCCATCCACTCCCCCCCCCTCCATCCACTCCCCCCCCCCTCCATCCACTCCCCCCCCTCCATCCACTCCCCCCCCCTCCATCCACTCCCCCCCCCCCTCCATCCACTCCCCCCCCCTCCATCCACTCCCCCCCCCCCTCCATCCACTCCCCCCCCCCTCCATCCACTCCCCCCCCCCCTCCATCCACTCCCCCCCCCCCTCCATCCACTCCCCCCCCCCCCCTCCATCCACTCCCCCCCCCCCCTCCATCCACTCCCCCCCCCCCCTCCATCCACTCCCCCCCCCCCTCCATCCACTCCCCCCCCCCCTCCATCCACTCCCCCCCCCCCTCCATCCACTCCCCCCCCCCCCCTCCATCCACTCCCCCCCCCCCCCTCCATCCACTCCCCCCCCCCCCCTCCATCCACTCCCCCCCCCCCCCCCTCCATCCACTCCCCCCCCCCCCTCCATCCACTCCCCCCCCCTCCATCCACTCCCCCCCCCCTCCATCCACTCCCCCCTTCCGCTCAACAACACCGGTGGCAAAGGTCAAGACTTCAAGCCTGGGCACGGGGAAAGCTGTGAGATTGTTGAGTGACCAGGAGTGGCCAATCTCAGCCCTCAAGGGCCACCAACAGGTCAGATGTTCAGGATATCCCTGCTTCAGCACAGGTGGCTCAATCAGTCCCAGCTTCAAAACAGGTGGCACAGTCATTCCCAGCTTCAGCACAGGTGGCTCAATCAGTCCCAGCTTCAGCACAGGTGGCGCAATCAGAGGCTCAGTTTTTGACTGAGCCACTGATTGAGCCACCTGTGCTGAAGCAGGGATATCTTGAAAACCTGACCTGTTGGTGACCCTTGAGGACTGGTGTCGAGCCCCCCAGCTCCAGAGGGCAAAAAGGAGTTGCTGAAGGGGTTCTGAAGAGCGTAGGTGGTCTCCCAGTACATTAATGGCGGTCCCTAAACGACTTAACACTTTCGCTGCCTGGCAATGCCGTGCTGGCCCCTCCGGAAGCAAGGGGTTAAGTCTAACTTTGGGGGGGAAAAAAAAAAAAGGTTGTAAACATCACAAAACGAGATCAATAATGAAAGAGGATGTGACGTGGCTGAGAACTTTGCTGCAACCGCCGCGTTGGTACGGTGCTGAGCAGCCCCGCTCTCCGCGTTGCTTGTTATCAGACCCCCTCCTGCGCTGCAGGAACGCGCCATCAAACCGCTCCCGAAACATCAACGCAGATCACAATACAAGAACATAAAACCGCCTCTCACAATGTCGCCACCCTGAGTAACACACAACGCCGCCCTTCCTGCAAACGAGGAAATAATGAAAAGCACAGGAAAAAATCATCTGGAATTACAGGAGAGGGGGGAGAGAGAGGGGAGATAGAGAGAGGGGTGGGGGGTGAGGGAGGGGGGGAATAGAGGAGGGGGAGAGGAGAGAGGGGGAGAGGAGAGGGAAGAGAGTGGGGGGGAGGGGGGAGAGAGGCCAGGAAGGTATTGATTGGTGTCTGTCAGGTACTGAGGAACAATGGAACAGATTCATGTCTGGGCACTGCACCAACGAACAGATCAATGAGGACATCAATACAGCAGGAATCGCACTGCATCCATAGCAACTGTAGAGGGGGAGGCAAAAATGAGGGGAGTTCTCCAAACTTAGCCATAGACGTACAGTGCCAGTGACCCAAATAATGGATTCTTAGTCAACTGGGTCTTCTTTGCTTTTCATACATGTGCATACTACAAGGCAGTGTTTGCCGACCTGGGGGGGCTCGTCTGTACTGGGGGGTCCCTGGGAAGCTTACAAAGGTGGGAGGATTGGGGTGGTTCAGAGAAGGAGGGGCATACACAGGAGTAGATAAAAAGGAGGGCAGAAAGAGTGTCAGATGGAGAAAAGGCAGTTACCCTACATCAATAACCTGATGAATGTATTACACTACATGGGATTCTGCCTTATTCTCTTATTACATGGGATATTTTGGGGGGCCCAGACCATGGGCATCCATCTTTGTGTGCTGAATACAGAATGGGGGTTCAAGCGTTAAAGCCTATGCTTTTGGGGGGCACAAGTTAAAAAGATTGCCAACCACTAGTGTAAGGGGTCTATTAGTACTGAGGTTAGATTGAATGTACACTGTTGATCTGCGACTTCACTTCAGGTTGTATTGAAGCAGAAGAGACAGAATGGTGCCCAGAGGCGCAGAATTTGATGCATTCCGTTATAACGCGCGCATTAGGGAATTTCTCACTACCTGCTCCTAGTGATACTCCCCAAATCGTAACCAGGGTTCAACATTGGAGCAAAGCACCTTAAATACATTGATTTCGCGTAAAAATGACCCAGTTTTGCTCCAAAATGGCCTTGGCGCCCCTATCTTTCCATGACACTTAAACTTTAGATGTCAGCTTTCAAGGACCCTAAATAAGGGAAATGTGCAGTTTCTGCGCCGAAAAAGTTCAATATTAATATTAATGTACAGACCTCAATCTGTTGAGATGTTGAAGGCGAGGGATGAGTGGTCTCAGGGTCGCTGTTAAAATGATTAATAGGGTCAGCGCTTGCTTTCCTCCTGCGCGGTTGTAGGGGCGTCTCACTTATGGGATTCCTGGAAGTCACAACGACTCAGCTTCTCTCCACTCTCCCCACTTCCAGGAATCCCGTGCGTTAGACCCTCTTATCTCATGAGACGTAGGTGCCACTTACCCATCTCACGTGTAGTGGTGTTACAGGAACTCTCTGCCTTCCTACTCTTTCCTATAACTGGGCAACAATCCTCAGTCCTGCAGGGACCACAGCTGCTTACTTTAAGGATGACTGATGCAGGGCTTTATCTATGGCCAAGATGTCATATACTGTAGCGATCTCTCTCTAATTTCAAATGGATTAGGATTGAAGACTGCACTACTAAACGGTGCAATCTCTTCCGAACATGCAATTAGAGATTAATGACTTAATTAATATGGGCAGCAAAGTGGTTACATTAAATGAATGAATGACAGGCGTTAAATCTGCATTATTTATCTGCTTCGGTATGGAAGGCTGTGTGAATTCTGCTTCTGTAACTTCTCTCCACTTAGATTGTAAGCTCTTCGGGACAGGGACTCCTTTTCCTAATGTTACTTTTATGTCTGAAGTGCGTATTCCCATTATGTGTTGTATTATTATGTCACGTGTGTTACTGCTGTGAAGCCTGGATGGGCGCTGTATAAGTAGAGATATACGTAGTGTGCATACAATGTGCAGGGACCTGTCGTTGGGTTTCAGTTGGATCTGCAGGGTAAGATCGCCCCCCTCCATGGTACGGATACAGACGCAGAAGCACAGTATTCCACAGTATTGATTCCTCTCCTCCTGTCTCTAGCAGATTCCCATCGCTCCAATCAATGAGGGTAACGGGGGAAACAGGCCAGGCCCCTGCACATGGAATCCTGCCGTGTAGCATGGAATCCTGCCGTGTAGCATGGAATCCTGCCGTGTAGCATGGAATCCTGCCGTGTAGCATGGAGCACGCCAGGTAATTGTGGACTGCAAATAGAGATGAGAGGTTTTTAATCTGCGGATTTGGATCCGCCTCGGATCGGCCGGTTCCTTCAGTCTGCGGATTTCCGCGGGTGCGTCTCAAAAAGGGGCGATTCGCAGTTTGGTAATTTTATTTTAGAAGTAATCTGAAATCCGTGGCCGGATTGTTATGTATGTATGTGTGTGTGTATGTGTGTATGTATGTATGTGTGTGTGTATGTGTGTGTATGTATGTATGTGTGTATGTGTGTAAGTGTGTATGTGTGTATGTATGTGTGTATGTGTATGTATGTATGTGTGTATGTATGTATGTATGTGTGTATGTATGTATGTGTGTATGTATGTATGTGTGTGTGTGTGTGTATGTGTGTGTGTGTGTGTGTATGTATGTGTGTATGTATGTATGTGTGTATGTATGTATGTATGTATGTGTGTATGTATGTATGTGTGTATGTGTGTATGTGTATGTATGTATGTGTGTATGTATGTATGTATGTGTGTGTGTATGTGTTTATGTGTGTATGTATGTATGTGTGTGTGTATGTGTGTGTGTGTGTGTGTGTGTGTGTGTGTGTGTGTGTGTGTGTGTATGTGTGTATGTATGTGTGTATGTATGTATGTATGTGTGTATGTATGTATGTATGTAGCACTTCACAGCAGTAATACACGTGACAATCATATAAATAACACAAATAACAGATCATGGGAATAAGTGCTTTAGACATAAAAATAACATTTCAGAAGAGGAGTGCCTGCTCCAAAGAGCTTACAATCTAATTGGTAGGTAGGGAGAATGTACAGAGACAGTAGGAGGGAATTCTGGTAAGTGCGTCTGCAAGGGGCCAAACTTTATGTATCATGTGTATAGTGTTAGCCACGGTGCTAGTCATATGCTTCTTTAAGCAAGTGTGTCTTAAAGGTGGGTCTTAAAGGTGGATAGAGAGGGTACTAGTTGGATATTGAGGGGAAGGGAATTCCAGAGGTGTGGGGCAGTCAGTGAGAAAGGTTTAAGGCAGGAGAGGGCTTTAGATACAAAGGGGTTAGAGAGAAGACATCTTTGAGCAGAACGCAAGAGTCGGGATGGTGCACAGTGAGAAATTAGGGCTGAGATGTAAGGAGGGGCAGAAGAGTGTAAAGCTTTAAAAGTGAGGAGAACAATGGAGTGTGAGATGCGGGATTTGATCGGAAGCCAGGAGAGGGATTTCATGAGGGGAGATGCTGAGACAGATTTGGGAAAGAGTAGAGTGATTCTGGCAGCAGCGTTTAGGATAGATTGTAGGGGAGACAGGTGAGAGGCAGGAAGGCCGGACAGCAGGAGGTTACAGTAATCGAGACGGGAGAGAATGAGGTCCTGAGTCAGAGTTTTAGCAGTCGAGTAACAGAGGAAAGGGCGTATCTTTGTTATATTGCGGAGGAAAAAGCAACAGGTTTTAGAAATGTTTTGAATGTGAGGGGCGAATGTGAGAGAGGAGTCGAGTGTGACCCCTAGGCAGCGTGCTTGGGCTACTGGGTGAATGATGGTAGTTCCAACAGTAATGTGGAAGGAGGTAGCAGGGCCAGGTTTGGGAAGAAGTATGAGGAGCTTGTTATAAATCCAGACACGGATTAATCCGTGCGGGGGGGCGCGCATCTCTGGATTAATCCGTGTGTGGATTTTTAACAACGGATTGTGGAATCTGATTAAATCCGTCCGGACTGTATCCAATGGCGGATTTAGTCTAAAAAATCCTGGAAATTCTGGGAAACGGATTTGGACTGGTTTGCCCGTCTCTACCTGTGAACCAGATACTGCCAGACGGGCCGGAATTTACATTTAGGCTCTGCTGCGGAAAGCAAAGTAAGGCCAGGTACCCGCTGGCTACTGCATCGCCCGCTGTGGCGGACACTGCAGGGACAAGAGCCGCCCCTCAATGGGGCCGGGCCCGCTGCGCCGACAGTTTCTCCTGCTTTCAAGAGAATTGAGATCAGGGCTCGCGACGGAGCGCTAGGCCACGCCCCCGCCCATTCAGCCAACGAGGGCGAACCTGCTGGGTGATGTCACGGTCGCGCCCCCGTCACTCCCCCCTCCCCTGTCTCTCCCCCTGCAGCTCACTGCAGCCTGGGGAATTCGGCTGCACGAGCCGCAAGAGTCGCAGGCGCGCGTACAGCGCAGGCACTGGGGCCGTAGCCCAACACATATAACGTGCGTTTGTTTATAGTTCTGTTTATTTATATATATATATATTTATTAACATATTAGATATTACATATCAGCTGGTTTGGGAGTTCGAAATGTGAACTTCAAAGCTGGTTGGGACGTCTGAGGAGAACGGAGACTCACCCTCAAATCCAGGCAAAAACCCAACACCAAAACACGCAAAAACCCAACACCAAAACACGCAAAAACCCAACACCAAAACACGCAAAAATCCAACACCAAAACACGCAAAAACCCAACACCAAAACCCCAACACCAAAACACGCAAAAACCCAACACCAAAACACGCAAAAACCCAACACCAAAACACGCAAAAATCCAACACCAAAACACGCAAAAACCCAACACCAAAACCCCAACACCAAAACACGCAAAAACCCAACACCAAAACACGCAAACAACACTTAAACACGTAATAAAACAACACCAAAACATGAACCCCCCCCCCATCAAAAACTGCAAAAAAAACATCAAAACACCCAAACAACAACATCACCAAAACACGCCAAAAACCCAACACTAAAACACGTCAAATACCAACACCAAAACACGGGGTGGGGGGGGGGGGGGCAGGAAACCACACCACGCAAAAAAACATCACCATAACATGCAAAAAAACAACACCATAACACGCAAAAAAAAGTCCCCTAACATGCAAACAAAACAACATCAAAACACGCAAGAACCCAACACCAGAAAACGCAAAAAACAAAACAAAAAAAAAACAAAGCTAAAACACGGGTGGGGACAGGGGACACAACGCCAAAACACGCAAAAAAACAACATCAAACCCGCAAAAACACAAAAAACACGCAAAAAAGCCCACCAACACACAATTTAAAAAAAACATGTGTGCGTGTCTGTGCACCTATCTCTTAATTCATATATCTATCTTTGTAAATGTATACACACATTTTCTTAAAAATCTCACTGTCGTTGGTTAACCCCGTCAATGCCAGGCTGCTCTGCTCTCATACAACTAATATCATTACCAACGTCACGCCGCTCCGGGGCGCAGTAAATGGCGCACAGGCAGAGTTTTCATAGCACCCCCCTCCCCCTGCATCCTCTGGGAGTCTCAGCTTCAGCAGCTAACACCGGGAGGGGTTTAATCCCTGGTTATAAATGATGTTATGCCGGCCATTTTAACATCCCACATATGCAGCTATAAGACACTTCGGTTTGTTTAACCCCTTCAGTGCCCATGGGGCCTGTGACGCACTGAGACACCAGTGGTCCGATGTACTGATTTGGGGGGGGGGGCGGGCTATGACAACATTATATAAGAAGGGGCCTGTAAGTGATAATATGGGGGCGGGGAAGGGGTTCGAACTCGTTCCCAAAGCAGAAGCCATGAAACCTGCGCCCTGATCTGTATTGACCCCTCGCACTCTGTCCCCCAGACACGTCATACGCTCAGCAGCCACCGCAAAGTCCCCGCACCCAATCCACGGACTCCTTCACCGGCCGGGAAACACAAACCAATGTGTCCTGTGTCACGTCTCTGCCCCGAATACACACCCGTATTCATGTTCTACCTATGTGTGCGCGGATGTGTGTGTGTGTGTGTATATATAACACATATACATATACATACATTTCTATTTACTTAATATGTCTAGTTATATATGTATGCAACAACCTATCTATGTAATTTAAGTAAATAATTATTTAAGATATATAAATATTTATATACACATCAGTAAATATCTATTTAATATATGTCTTACGTCACACACACGCACACGCACACGCACACGCACACGCACACGCACACACACACACACACACACACACACACACACACACACACACACACACACACACACACACACACAGTATCTGCATAATGGACTGAATAAGCACTTTTTCTTCTAACATACACACAAACGTATATATAATATATTTATTTACACGCACATTGCAATATACATGCACATTTCTTATAACTTGAGCGCATAAATGATTTATCCTTATTTTTATATATATAACGTTATAATGGGGTTAAGGGGCCGGCTGAAATCTCCCTTTGTCTCCATAGTAACAGCTGATGTATTGGCCTATTGATCAGCGAATGGATATATTCAGGCCCAGAGCGCTGCCGTCCCAGCCTTCGCTGTATACTGTGCATTATTCTTTCTCACCGTAGGCCGAAATCAATATCTGGCCCTTACACACACACTCCCACCCTGGAGCCCACTCACACAACACAATGCGCAGTGTTTATGGGGCACATATGGGGTTATAGCAGGGGATGGCAACACCAGTCTTCAAGGGCCGCCCACCAACAGGTCAGGTTTTCAGAACATCCCTGCTTCAGCACAGGTGGCTCAGACTGAGTCACTGATTGCGCCACCTGTGCTGAAGCAGGGATATCCTGCAAACCTAACCTGTTGGTGAGGTGACCCTTGAAGACTAGAGTTGCCCATCCCTGGGTTATGGGGTATTAGGGGTTCTTAGCTAGAAATGTGTCATTTTTCTGCTTTCTCCTTGAGACAAGTTCCCAAGTCAGGGAAGAAAGTGCCAGAGAGGCTGCAATCCCTGTGCCCTGCAATGCTTCCCTGTCCCCTGCAATGCTTCCCTGTGCCCTGCAATGCTTCCCTGTCCCCTGCAATGCTTCCCTGTGCCCTGCAATGCTTCCCTGTGCCCTGCCATGCTTCCCTGTGCCCTGCCATGCTTCCCAGTGCCCTGCAATGCTTCCCTGTGCCCTGCAATGCTTCCCTGTGCCCTGCAATGCTTCCCTGTGCCCTGCCATGCTTCCCTGTGCCCTGCAATGCTTCCCTGTGCCCTGCAATGCTTCCCTGTGCCCTGCAATGCTTCCCTGTGCCCTGCCATGCTTCCCTGTGCCCTGCAATGCTTCCCTGTGCCCTGCCATGCTTCCCTGTGCCCTGCCATGCTTCCCTGTGCCCTGCAATGCTTCCCTGTGCCCTGCAATGCTTCCCTGTCCCCTGCAATGCTTCCCTGTGCCCTGCAATGCTTCCCTGTGCCCTGCCATGCTTCCCAGTGCCCTGCAATGCTTCCCTGTGCCCTGCAATGCTTCCCTGTGCCCTGCAATGCTTCCCTGTGCCCTGCCATGCTTCCCTGTGCCCTGCAATGCTTCCCTGTGCCCTGCAATGCTTCCCTGTGCCCTGCAATGCTTCCCTGTGCCCTGCAATGCTTCCCTGTGCCCTGCCATGCTTCCATGTGCCCTGCCATGCTTCCCTGTGCCCTGCAATGCTTCCCTGTGCCCTGCAATGCTTCCCTGTCCCCTGCAATGCTTCCCTGTGCCCTGCAATGCTTCCCTGTGCCCTGCCATGCTTCCCTGTGCCCTGCCATGCTTCCCTGTGCCCTGCAATGCTTCCCTGTGCCCTGCAATGCTTCCCTGTGCCCTGCCATGCTTCCCTGTGCCCTGCCATGCTTCCCTGTGCCCTGCAATGCTTCCCTGTGCCCTGCCATGCCTCCCTGTGCCCTGCAATGCTTCCCTGTGCCCTGCAATGCTTCCCAGTGCCCTGCAATGCTTCCCTGTGCCCTGCAATGCTTCCCAGTGCCCTGCCATGCTTCCCTGTGCCCTGCCATGCTTCCCTGTGCCCTGCAATGCTTCCCTGTGCCCTGCAATGCTTCCCTGTGCCCTGCCATGCTTCCCTGTGCCCTGCAATGCTTCCCTGTGCACTGCAATGCTTCCCTGTGCCCTGCAATGCTTCCCTGTCCCCTGCCATGCTTCCCTGTCCCCTGCCATGCTTCCCTGTGCCCTGCCATGCTTCCCTGTGCCCTGCAATGCTTCCCTGTGCCCTGCAATGCTTCCCTGTGCCCTGCCATGCTTCCCTGTGCCCTGCAATGCTTCCCTGTGCCCTGCAATGCTTCCCTGTGCCCTGCAATGCTTCCCTGTGCCCTTCAATGCTTCCCTGTGCCCTGCCATGCTTCCCTGTGCCCTGCCATGCTTCCCTGTGCCCTGCCATGCTTCCCTGTGCCCTGCAATGCCTCCCTGTGCCCTGCCATGCTTCCCTGTGCCCTGCAATGCTTCCCTGTGCCCTGCCATGCTTCCCTGTGCCCTGCCATGCTTCCCTGTGCCCTGCAATGCTTCCCTGTGCCCTGCAATGCTTCCCTGTGCCCTGCCATGCTTCCCTGTGCCCTGCCATGCTTCCCTGTGCCCTGCAATGCTTCCCTGTGCCCTGCAATGCTTCCCTGTGCCCTGCAATGCTTCCCTGTGCCCTGCCATGCTTCCCTGTGCCCTGCAATGCTTCCCTGTGCCCTGCCATGCTTCCCTGTGCCCTGCCATGCTTCCCTGTGCCCTGCCATGCTTCCCAGTGCCCTGCAATGCCTCCCTGTGCCCTGCAATGCTTCCCTGTGCCCTGCCATGCTTCCCTGTGCCCTGCCATGCTTCCCTGTGCCCTGCAATGCTTCCCTGTGCCCTGCCATGCTCCCCTGTGCCCTGCCATGCTTCCCTGTGCCCTGCAATGCTTCCCTGTGCCCTGCCATGCTTCCCTGTGCCCTGCCATGCTCCCCAGTGCCCTGCCATGCTTCCCTGTGCCCTGCCATGCTTCCCTGTGCCCTGCCATGCTTCCCTGTGCCCTGCCATGCTTCCCTGTGCCCTGCCATGCTTCCCTGTGCCCTGCAATGCTTCCCTGTGCCCTGTAATGCTTCCCTGTGCCCTGCAATGCTTCCCTGTGCCCTGCCATGCTTCCCTGTGCCCTGCAATGCTTCCCTGTCCCCTGCCATGCTTCCCTGTGCCCTGCAATGCTTCCCTGTCCCCAGCCATGCTTCCCTGTGCCCTGCCATGCTTCCCTGTGCCCTGCAATGCTTCCCTGTGCCCTGCCATGCTTCCCTGTGCCCTGCCATGCTTCCCAGTGCCCTGCAATGCTTCCCTGTCCCCTGCCATGCTTCCCTGTGCCCTGCAATGCTTCCCTGTGCCCTGCAATGCTTCCCTGTGCCCTGCCATGCTTCCCTGTGCCCTGCCATGCTTCCCTGTGCCCTGCAATGCTTCCCTGTCCCCTGCCATGCTTCCCTGTGCCCTGCAATGCTTCCCTGTGCCCTGCAATGCTTCCCTGTGCCCTGCAATGCTTCCCTGTGCCCTGCAATGCTTCCCTGTGCCCTGCCATGCTTCCCTGTGCCCTGCCATGCTTCCCTGTGCCCTGCAATGCTTCCCTGTGCCCTGCCATGCTTCCCTGTGCCATGCAATGCTTCCCTGTGCCCTGCCATGCTTCCCTGTGCCCTGCCATGCTTCCCAGTGCCCTGCAATGCTTCCCTGTGCCCTGCCATGCTTCCCTGTGCCCTGCCATGCTTCCCTGTGCCCTGCAATGCTTCCCTGTGCCCTGCAATGCTTCCCAGTGCCCTGCCACGCTTCCCTGTGCCCTGCCATGCTTCCCTGTGCCCTGCAATGCTTCCCTGTGTCATGCAATGCTTCCCAGTGCCCTGCCATGCTTCCCTGTGCCCTGCAATGCTTCCCTGTGCCCTGCAATGCTTCCCTGTGCCCTGCCATGCTTCCCTGTGCCCTGCCATGCTTCCCTGTGCCCTGCAATGCTTTCCTGTGCCCTGCAATGCTTCCCTGTGCCCTGCCATGCTTCCCTGTGCCCTGCAATGCTTCCCTGTGCCCTGCAATGCTTCCCTGTGCCCTGCCATGCTTCCCTGTGACCTGCCATGCTTCCCTGTGCCCTGCCATGCTTCCCTGTGCCCTGCCATGCTTCCCTGTGCCCTGCCATGCCTCCCTGTGCCCTGCCATGCTTCCCTGTGCCCTGCAATGCTTCCCTGTGCCCTGCCATGCTTCCCTGTGCCCTGCAATGCTTCCCAGTGCCCTGCCATGCTTCCCTGTGCCCTGCAATGCTTCCCTGTGACCTGCAATGCTTCCCTGTGACCTGCCATGCTTCCCTGTGCCCTGCCATGCTTCCCTGTGCCCTGCAATGCTTCCCTGTGCCCTGCCATGCTTCCCTGTGCCCTGCAATGCTTCCCAGTGCCCTGCCATGCTTCCCTGTGTCCTGCAATGCTTCCCAGTGCCCTGCCATGCTTCCCTGTGCCCTGCAATGCTTCCCTGTGCCCTGCAATGCTTCCCTGTGCCCTGCCATGCTTCCCTGTGCCCTGCCATGCTTCCCTGTGCCCTGCAATGCTTTCCTGTGCCCTGCAATGCTTCCCTGTGCCCTGCCATGCTTCCCTGTGCCCTGCCATGCTTCCCTGTGCCCTGCCATGCTTCCCTGTGCCCTGCAATGCTTCCCTGTGACCTGCCATGCTTCCCTGTGCCCTGCCATGCTTCCCTGTGCCCTGCCATGCTTCCCTGTGCCCTGCAATGCTTCCCTGTGCCCTGCAATGCTTCCCTGTGCCCTGCCATGCTTCCCTGTGCCCTGCCATGCTTCCCTGTGCCCTGCCATGCTTCCCTGTGCCCTGCCATGCTTCCCTGTGCCCTGCCATGCTTCCCTGTGCCCTGCAATGCTTCCCTGTGCCCTGCAATGCCTCCCTGTGCCCTGCAATGCTTCCCAGTGACCCCAGCTCCGCGTAACCAGCTTCCTTATACAGATGCCATCTCCAATTCAGGCTTTCTTTTTTTATTACTCTTTTTTTTTTTTTTTTAACACAGGATTGAAGCTGGGGGTCTCCGAAGCTGAACCCCAGTCATTTCAGCTCCGCGGACCCCCTGCTTCCCGAGATTCAGACCTCCAGAGGGGGCGCCGGTATCTCGGCAAAGGTTAAAGCTCCCGCGTGACGCGGACCAAAGGAAGCCGACCTGATGACATCGCAGCTTCCTATTGGCCGGCAGGGCGTGGGAGATTTGAAACTCCGCCATTACGTGAACCCTGCTGGCCGAGCGCTACCGGCACCCGCTACTGAGGTAAGTATTTCAGAAAGCGGGGGGTCCCCGGAACTATATACTTTAGGAAGGTTCTGTGTATATCATTGTATTTATTGTATACTTAGATTGTAAGCTCTTTGGGACAGGGAATACCTTTTCCTAATGTTACTTTCATGTGTGAAGCGCGTATTCCCACTATGTGTTATATCACTCTGTCCCGTGTGTTACTGCGGGGACGCGCTGTGTACATGGATAGCGCTATAGAAATAAAGATATACGTGCATACATATATCAGTGGGTCTGTTTAGACCTGGGGGGGCAACTCCTGTTCTCAAGGGCCACCAACAGGTCAGGTTTTCAGGATATCCCTGCTTCAGCACAGGTGGCCCAGTCAAAAACGGAACCACTGATTGAGCCACCTGAATCTGGGACTGATGTAGCCACATGTTCTGAAGCAGGGTTATCCTGAAAATTATTCTCTCTCTCTCTCTCTCTCTCTCTCTCTCTCTCTCTCTCTCTCTCTCTCTCTCTCTCTCTCTCTCTCTCTCTCTCTCTCTCTCTCTCTTTATATCTCTCTCTCTCTCTCTCTCTCTCTCTCTTTATATCTCTATCTCTATCTCTATCTCTATCTCTATCTCTGTATCACTCTCTCTCTATCTCTCTCTCATCTCTTTATCTCTCTATATCTCTCTCTTTATCTTTCACTCTCTCTCTATATTTGAATTTTAACCCCTCGAACCTGCCCATCACTGATAAATTATATATATATATATTTATAGAAATGTGTTACCTCTCGTTTTCATGTATGTCCTGGACACAGAGGTTATACAGTCAACTCACAGACATGTCAAGGACAGATAGAGTTGGGAAATTGTGTACAGGGGAAAAAGGTCTGGTGAGTTCCAGATTGAAATAGAGAAGCTTTAACATCAGCGAACGGACAGGGGTAGCTAACTCCAGTCCTCGAGCTACCAACAGGTCAGGTTTTCAGCACAGATGGCAGATTCAGTCCCTGCTTCAGCTCAGGTAGCTTAATCAATGGCTCAGTCAAAGACTGAGCCACTGATTGAGCCACCTGTGCTGAAGCAGGGATATCCTGAAAACCTGACCCATTGGTAGATTGTATATATTTTTTAGCATCGCCCGTAACATCACTGTACCTCGAAAGCTCGCAGAAATAAAAGCATTTTGTTAGCCACGGAACGGTATCGACTATTTGTTTTTGGTTATTACATATGTATATAGATATATAAAACGGACACTGTACACAGCTCTATAGTCACTATTACACCGTGACATGAAGAAGTAACTTTGAACGCCTGAGGCGCGGCCCGCGCGGTGATGAGATTGTAAGCTCTTCGGGACAGGGACTCCTTTTTGATAAATGTTACTTTATGCCTGAAGCGCTTGTTCCCATGGTCTGTTATTTGTATTATGTGTTATTTATATGATGGTCACGTGTATTGCTGCTGTGCAGCGCTATGTACAGTAATGGCGCTATATAAATAGAGACATACATACATGGGGTTATTATCTCTGCAGCTAGGATGCATCGTGCTGCAGATGCCTTGTACTGAATCCCCCTTAGTACTGTTCCAGATCCCCAGGGGGTGCGGGGGTCTCTCCTGTCCACTGACTGACACCTATTGGGGAAGGTAGCTGTGAGCAGCTCGCCCTGTCTTAAAAACCAGAGGTCACCGCATGTCACGGAGAATCTACCTCTATTCAAACAAGCTGGGACACCCTGCTGTCATAATCTGCACTCAGCGTCCCTGGGCAACAGCAGAAGGGGCTGGAGACCTTTAACCTCTGTGGTTTTACACAGGTCATCTGTCTCTATCCCAATCAATACACTGCAGACTGACCCTTTAACCCGAAGTGGTCTCAAAGTAGGTGATTTAAAAAAAAAATATATATATATATATATATATATATATATATATATATATATATATAGCTGTATGCTCATCTGCATGTCTTAGGCAGGTCTGCAACCCCGCCTTTCCCCATTATCACCCAGCATACAGCACTTCCACTGCAGCAAGGGATTCTGGGAAATGACATGCAAATGAGCACACAGTGTCACTTTTTGCCTCAATAACCATTTTTAACATGGTTCCCTATAGGCTTAAGCTTGCTGCATGGTCACAGCTTTGAGCACAGCCAGGGTTAAGGTGCATACCCAGAAAACCACCCACAGACAGCTGTTTCGACCTTGATGGGTCTCATCAGTGTGGGGTTGATTTTACTGGGATGCAAGAGAGGCTTATGGGTATGCACCTTAACCCTGGCTGTGCTCAAAGCTGTGACCATGCAGCAAGCTTAAGCCTATAGGGAACCATGTTAAAAATGGTTATTGAGGCAAAAAGTGACACTGTGTGCTCATTTGCATGTCATTTCCCAGAATCCCTTGCTGCAGTGGAAGTGCTGTATGCTGGGTGATAATGGGGAAAGGCGGGGTTGCAGACCTGCCTAAGACATGCAGATGAGCATACAGCTATATTTGCATATTTGCTTTCCTGTGGAGGGTTTTTGTCACTTTTTTTACTCACCATAACTTAACTCAGTATTATATATATATATATATAGATATATATATAGATATATACTGAGTTAAGTTATGGTGAGTAAAAAAAGTGACTGATGAGACCCATTAAGGTCGAAACAGCTGTCTGTGGGTGGTTTTCTGGGTATGCACCTTAACCCTGGCTGTGCTCAAAGCTGTGACCATGCAGCAAGCTTAAGCCTATAGGGAACCATGTTAAAAATGGTTTTTGAAGCAAAAAGTGGCACTGTGTGCTCATTTGCATGTCATTTCCCAGAATCCCTTGCTGCAGTGCAAGTGCTGTGTGCTGGGTGATAATGGGGAAAGGCGGGGTTGCAGACCTGCCTAAGACATGCAGATGAGCATACAGTTGTATTTACATTTATATATATATATCTATATATATATATAGATATATATATATATATCTATATATATATATAGATATATATATATATATATCTATATATATATATATCCCTCCTTTTCATTCCTTGTGAAATCCTTTCGCTCTTTTTTTTAGGTTTTGGAGAGACATGGATGTGAGAATATTTTCTAAGGGACTTATTAAAGATGGCCGTCACTGTGGTCTTCCAGAAACTGTCTAATCGTGTAGCCCAGAAAACCAAGACTCGGGAATTTCAGCAGCAATGGTTTTAGTACAGGGGTGGCCAACTTCAGTCCTCAAAGGTCATGAACAGGTCAGGTTTGAAGGATATCCTTGTTTCCGCACAGGTGGCTTGACTGAGCCACCTGTGCTGAAGCAGGGATATCCCTAATACCTGGCCTGGTTTAGTGGTTGAAGGTTATTGGTGTATAATAATCAGACCTGGCAACTGACTCCAGATTAGCCACATGATAATGATCCGTTCCTGACTCACTATTCCCATCTGCTGATCTGTTAGAAACTTTGCTATAATACAAAGCTCAATCTAATGTTTTCTGTCTACTGCTATATGAGGAATAACACCAGGACTGGCAGGGAATGAGGGTTAGGGTTCCCTTTAATATTTCTCCTGCCCATTTATCTAGAACAGTGGTTCCCAACGCCAGTCTCTATACCCACCAACAGGACAGGTTTTATGGATATCCCTGCTTCAGCACAGGTGACTCAATCAGTTGTTCAGTCATTTTGTTTGCGCCACCTACGCTGAAGCAGGGATATCCTTAAAACCTGACCTGTTGGGGGTTCTTGAGGACATGGAATTGGGAACCACTGCTCTAGAGCAGTTACCTGACGCTGATCGCTCAGACGAGCTCAGCCCTTCCTTGTTTTCAGATTGATATGGAGAAGTTATAAGGCAGAACCAAGGCATCTTATTTTCACATGGTGGGAGCTCTAGAGAGGGTCAGGTGGTTTGGCGATTTAAATCAGCAAACACAATGGATAAAGAAATTCTCGGAGGCCCAGCTCTGCATGATTATATGAGGTCATATAGTTTGGTTGGTAATACTGTAAGTTGAACCTCTGTCTTTGATATGATACAGCTTTCACAGCAGTGTCTGGGTACAGCGTATATATATATTTAATGCGGTCTCTTTTTCCCTCCATAACAATGTTGGTTATTTGAACAATTACACAAGAAATAGATGGGGGTTTAATATTTGACCCAAATACAAAAACAATTCAATTTGGAAAGAGAAAATATTTTCGCGAAGGGTTCTCCCATCTTCCATTGTGAAAGGTGTCCTTTACAGTAAATGTTAGACTTGTTTATTGCACCCCCCCAAAACCTGTGTTCAAGAAATGATCAGCCCTTGTAATTAGAGACGGGTGAATTTTTGGGGTTGATCTGGATCCGCAGCGGATCGGTTGGTTCCTTTGGTCCGCAGATTTCAGCAGATCAATCTCAAAAAGCGCGATTCGTGGTTTGCTGATTTTTAAAAATGATTATTACCAATACACTCCGCGGATTCCGCTACCCGTGGCTATCCGTCAACGAATTGTATCCAATGGCGGTTTTCGATGAATCCACGCAGATTAAAACCAACCAAATCCGGATTTTACACCGCGTAACGGATTTTGGGTTGAAAACGCGAAGAAATCCGGGAACCTGATTTGGGGCGTATTCTATCGTCTCTACTTGTAATCTACAAGAAATCATTTGACTTTCGTAGATCTAGACCTGAGAAACAAGAACCCATTTCCTGTAGATTTGTCAACTGACATGGGTTGTCTCCTTGGATCTCTTCATATATTAATGTATCGCCATACACTTTCATGTCATTCCCTCGTTCAGCACACGATTTGTCTTGCCAGACTTTCATGGCTTTTCCATCCTACACATCCACAATGTATTTGAATCTCACAGCATGTACACAACAAACAGATCAGCGCACAGGAACAAAAGTTGTATTAGAAATACATCCAAACAACATAGGAGATAAGGGACCCCGGAAACAATAACCTATATTTTTCATATGTATTTCTAATACAACAATATTTTCCTAATGATCTTGCGTTGGGTCAGTTTCTCTTTCCGGGCGCTGTACTATGATCTAGACTGTTGGTTGTATATATGTTGTGAGGATTTCTCGGCTACACGCAGAGCAAGTCCAACTTTTGGGTACTGAAGACCAGTGATGCCCAAAGGCTCAGATGGTCAAGAATGCCCTGTTAGAAGGAGGAAACACATACCTTTCGAGCAGGTGCTGTTAAAAAGTTAATACAAATGTACAGATCTGCCCATCAACCACTGAGTTAAAGGAACATCTCGAGGAAGATGACAACACGAAAATGCACGTGCTCCTAACCTACAGCGCTGATGTACTTGTTTGCTGTTGAATACTTGAATCAAAAGTGTGAAGAGATGTGTAAAAACTGGAACCTCTTGCCGCTCCATTCTACTTTCCGTGCTGCCACCAGCCTTCCAAGTTACCTACAGTGTCACAGACTGAGCCAGTGGTGGGCAACTCCAGTCCTCAAGGGCCATCAACAGGTTGGGTTTTAAGGATATCCTTGCTTCAGCACAGGTGGCTCAATCTGTGCTAAGGCAGGGATATCCCTAATACCTGGCCTGTTGTTGGCTCTTGAGGACTGGAGTTGGCCACCCCCATACTAAGCCACGATACAGGTAAGGTTGTCCTGCTTCTGTACGTCACCTGCACAGCTCGGTCAAGACAATTTGCATGGACAGCCAGGGAAACATCCTCAATGTTTAACCTCAGAGCAACAAAACGCATTCTGGAGATACAATCATGTACGTCAACATAATTATGCTGTAAGAGATACATTGCTCTGTGCTACAATAATCCTTTCCCACTACTTAAGACGCTGTGAAGTCCTCTTTCCATGGCAGTGATGAAGTAATATTTCAGAAATTAGTATACTGTTGATATTACTGAAATGGACTGGGGGGGGTATCTGGAGAAGGATTGAAGGTGATGTTCTATTTCCATTTTGTCATTTCTGTTATGTTTTTAGTGTGTGTGTGTGTGTGTGTGTGTGTGTGTGTGTGTGTGTGTGTGTGTGTGTGTGTGTGTGTGTGTGTGTGTGTGTGTGTGTGTGTGTGTGTGTGTGTGTGTGTGTGTGTGTGTGTGTGTGATTCGCTCTCAGTAGATTTATGACTGTGCCTGTAGTTTACACCCACATTCCTGGTATCAAGACGTACCTGGTTCCTATAGAGAGCTATTTTAATCTAGTTTTAATGGTCTGTAAGATGATTTGTTTCAGAATTAAGGAGTGGATATTATATTCTGCCTAGTAACCTATTTTAGACAAAGGAAATCAAGTGTATATAACGCCTGCTTGGACACTCCCCTGGCAGCGAGTCTCATTGACTGTTGTGTGTCTGATCATACGCTGTGCTTTACTGTGCAATAAACTACTGTACTCATTATCTAGAACCCGTGTTTGTGAGTTTGCAAACAACGGCAGCAGGGAAGCTCTGAGCTCCAAGAATTTGAAGAGAGCTTACAGTATTTTTAATAGGGGCTGACATTGCCGGACATCAGTGCTGTAAACATGATGGGTGTTAGTAATGCATAGGGCAAAGGTAGCATATATACATGTATCCACTGTACCATACACAATGTTACCATACAAATTGGCTTTAACATGTCCCAAACAATGGAAGGTATTCACTAAGCTCTGATATCAGAGCTTGATTCGGCGGTAACTGCAATACAAGTCAATGGAAATTGCCAGCTAACGCCAGATCGAGCTCAGACATCTCTCGTCGGAGCTTCGTGGATCCTGACGAACGTGGCTCGCGTGTATTTCTGTGCAGAATGCCCATTCTGGCCTAGGTATCAGATATCCGCTAGTGTTACCCAAACTGTAACTGATGGTTACCCAAGTACACTGAGGATAATTGGATTTGAGTCTGCTAAGAAGTTTATCACATTTGTAGGAAGCCTGAATAATGTGTGCTTGTCCCTGCATGTTATTAGTTTTTTGGAGAACATTTACAGTACAAGTTATGCAGATAGGTTGCTCTACAAATTCCCGCTTTGTGTATATATATATATATTTACTATATATATCTCACAAATAGCCATGCGTATATGCATGTATGTGTGCATACACTGTAAAGAAATACATTTATTTTGCAGGATCGACTTATATCTTTATTAAGGTCACGTTAGTGCCGGAAACGTTGTCCCTGGCCAAATAAATCTTCGTTTATAACAATTCCACGAGTGCTGGCCTTTTACGAAATGTATATCTTTATCAGGGGTGGCCAAACTCGGTCCTCAAGGGCCACCAACAGGCCAGGCTTTCAGGATGTCCCTGCTTCAGCACAGGTGGTTCAGTCAAAATGGCTGGTGGATGTTAGGGGTATGCCAGACAGGCTTCTTTAAAATGTTGAGTCTTACAACGAAGTGTCCCAAATGTGGCCTACAGAAAGCAAGTCTTACCCACTGTTTTTGGACATGTTCCAAGATCACAAAATGCTGGGACCAAGTACTTATATATATTGCAAACGTAACAAAAGTAAAGTGGATAAAACATCCAATACCTATGTGGTTTGCCAACACAGAAGCTTGGTCGATCCAGGCAAACCACAATAGGATAGCGGTCCAACCAACGGAGATTATCCTGCTGACAGCCAGGAAAGCGATTTGGATTAAATGGATAGACAAGGAAAGCCCAACAATAGATTTAATTCGAACGCTTCTTACCAAATTGATTACAATAGACAAAATGATATACAAATACAAAGACAAGGACAAACTGGCCAAATTCGAATCAAAATGGGGAATGATCATTTCATTATTCACTTCCCAAGAACAAGACAAATGTAGACACAAACAACTATAAAAAGCGTAAAAATCAATAAGCTCGGGCCTAAACAAGGGAAGGTAAAGGAAACACTGAGTTACCTTGATCCGGGTTGGCTGCAAGCCAGCCTGAAAAGGACCAGAAGTTAGCCCAGGTTAAGTGCTACAAGGGTCGGCCTAGACAAAGTGTAAGTTCTAGAAGCCAACATGTGGCGGAAACAGATAAGAAAAATCAAGCTAACACCGTAATTATTGTTTAGGTAGTAAATAAGTATGTTTGGGGGGAAAAAAGTTTGAAAGAAGGGCCCTACACTTGAGGTGGAGACAATTACGGGAGGAGATGGACTGGAAGGAAACTAGCTATAGATCATATTGACAATAAGAATGCAGATGAACAACTGAGCCAAGGGAGTGTGGTATGAAAGCTTGATTGCTATTCCCCCATTTGCCCACCCAACAGGTTCTGATGGAGGTGAGACGAGAAACAGCTAATAAACTATTGTATGAAGAGCAATACTATGGCCCAATATCAAATGTGAGGATGTATCAAATGTAAATGATGTAATATGTAGTATGCATATGTAATTGTCTCAAAGCAATGATATGCAAACTGTATTGTCCAAAATAAAAAAAAGATTTAAAAAAAAAATGTCTTTATAGAGTTTTTGAATGTCTGAAATCTGGGGGAGAGACTGATGGTGCGTGATAGGGAATTGCAGAGAGAGGTGGCAGTACGGGAGAAGTCTTGTAGGCGGGAGTGAGAGGGGGCTATAAGGCAGGAGGAAAGGAGGAGGTCAGGAGCAGAACAGAGGGGGAGTTTAGGAATATATTTGGGGACAAGGACTGAGATGTAAGGGGGGGGGGGCGCACCTTCGTTGAGAGCTTTGTAAGTCAGAGCTAGGATTTTACATTTAATTCCAGAGGATATGGGAAGCCAGTGTAGGGATTTGCATAGCGGAGCAGCAGAAGTGGAGCGGTGAGTGAGGTAGATGAGCCTGGCATCGGCGTTTTGGATGGATTTCTGTTGGGATAGGTGGACGAGGGGTATGCCAATTAAGAGAAGTTTGCAGTAGTCAAGACGGGACAGGATGCGAGTCAATCAGGATTTTAGTTGCATCACGAGTGAGAAATTGTCATTTCCTAGCTATATTTCAATGGTGGAGGCGGCAGGACTTAGTGAGGAACTGAATGTGAGGAATGAAGAAGAGGACAGAGTCAAAGATGACCCCTGGACAGCAGGTCTGGTGCGTTGGTCAGATTGAGGTGTTATTGAGGTGTTTTTGGCAGCGAGGGAGAGTTTTGATGTAGGGTCGACAGTGGAAAGTGGAAATATTATGAATTCTGGTTCGGACACATATATACATACTTGTATAGATTACATGTTAGTTTCTATTTAGACCCTCAGACTGTAGAACGCAGACACCAGATTCATACTTCACACCTAAGAGCACCATTAGGAGAGATGTTATTTCTGAAAGGGCCCATGAAGTGTGCTTGGGTGACACTCCTCCTGGGTGGCTTTTACATGCAAGGCCACTCGAGTCTGTAACATCATCTCTCCCACACAAACACAAAACCAGCACCAGTTAAAAGGCCCACATCTGGGACAAAGCCCCAAGCACAAAGGCAAAGCCCCGTCTCTTTGTCTCCTTCTTCAGGGCTCTGTTGCCTTACAAGATCCCACTAATGAAAAAGGGCCCCCTTTGTGTTGACCTTTGTCAGTTCTATGGGATTAATATTGAATAGTTTCTCAAGTACCATAAAGTGGAATATCCATGTCATTTCCAGCACCTTTTATCATGGAGACTTCAAACCGGGGAGTTTCTGTACTCGACTTGTAGTGTGTGCTGAAGAGGCTATTAGTGCATCTAACATAGCCTTACTTTAATCTTAAGAGCAACATCCCCATGCTTAAACTCTTCCATTACACTTCTAATGACATGTTTTCCATACTGCCACCGATGCTTTTGTGACTAAGTGAATTTTATGTGGATCTCCATCGCTGACCCACAAGACTATTAAGTGCTTAATGCCATCCTTGTAATAGATCTATTTAACGATGCTGTATCCATTTTTTGATTCTCAGAAGAAATAACAAAGTCCTTGGGCGGGGGGGGGGGGAATAAACTCTGACTTTTTAGCACTCTCTGTAGCATCTGGGGTTGGTGCGTCTGGTCCAACCCAGTCCTTTCCATCACATTCCTTGTGAGCTTCCTCCCTGTGTGGGTGAATTCATGATGACATAGGTCTGGATCCCAGTGGCTCAGGTGTATTGTACACGCAGTGTGGGCAAATCTCTTGGGCTGAAGCTCAGTGGAAATGTCACTAATTTTAAAAGGGGGTTGACGTCCCAGTGTCATGTCTCCTTGCGACCTGGGACAAGTCACTCAATCTCCCTGTGCCTCAGACACGAGCATTAGATTGTAAGCTCTTTAGGATAGCGATTTCATTGTGCCTAGAAAATAACACGTGCAGCTCTGTGTGCGCTGTCTGCACTATATCAGAAATCAAATTAATTGGAAATCTTGAACAGTCTTGTAGAATGAGTGATTGTGGCAGAACCTTTAACTCCTCCTGTGCTGGAGTGAGATGCTGTATGTTGCATATGGGGTTGAACGGACGTTGCAATGAGGCTAATGTTCATGTCATGCAAGAAGTCGGTGTCTGCGGGGAACCTCAACCCCCCCAGATTTTAGGAATGGCCAAATATTTAACCCACTTACTACCAGAGAGGCCTGCAATGCATTGCAACTGGTAGGCATCGATATGACGCAGTATGCCCCTCACTGATTGGCTATTATGGGCAGTAATCAGATTTGGAAACAAATGGATACCGCTGATAAGAAGTCAGAAGTATTACGGTTCAGTTAAAGAGAGAGACAGAGAGAGACAGGCAGACAGAGAGAGACAGGCAGACAGAGAGAGACAAGCAGACAGAGAGAGACAGGCAGACAGAGAGAGACAGGCAGACAGAGAGAGACAGGCAGACAGAGAGAGACAGGCAGACAGAGAGAGAGAGAAATACAGAGAGACAGAGAAAGACAGAGAGACATACAGAAAGAGAGAAATACAGAGAGAGAGAGAGACTTGTTTTTTATCTAGGACAGTGATTCCCAAACAGGGTTCCGTGGAACCCTGGGGCTCCTTGAAGCAGTCTCGGGGGTTCCTCCTGTGGACTACAGACTCCCCCCCCCCTGCTGGGGGTGGGTTTTTTTTGGTATGTATTTTGTAGGGGGGATTGAGAGAGAGTGGGGTAATTGACGGAAGGTAGGGGCGAGTGAGAGAAGAGGGGGGGGGGCAGGAGGGAGTGAGCGAGGAAAAGAGGGAGTAAGAGTGAGACGCAAGGGATAAATACATGCGAGGCGGGAGGGGGGAGAGTTAGTGAGATGGATGGGAGAGAAATACATAGGTAAAGGGTGGGAAATAGAGGTGGCTCGTGAGGTGTGAGATGTTGTCACTGACCCCTGACGAACCGAATATGTGTCGGCCAGATAGGGGTTCACCGAGATATTTCTAAATACTTCAAGGGCTCCTCCAAACAAAAAAGGTTGGAAATCACTGATCTAGGAGAACAGTTTAATGCATCTTTTAGCATGTAAGGGGGGGGGGGGGGGGCGGCCAACTCCAGTCCTTAAGAGAGGTTTTCAGGATATCCCTGCTTCAGCAAAGGTAGCTCAATCTTTGACTGAGCCACTGATTGAGCCACCTGTGCTAAAGCAAAGCTATCCTGAAAACCAGACCTGTTGGTAGCTCTTGAGAATGGGAGTTGGCCGTCCCTGATTTAAGTGCTTTGTGGTTTGTCACGGGACCCCAGTGGTAGGGAAGGGGTTAAATGACTTGATAGACTTCACTGAAGCAGGAATTAGGATTTTCTCTGACTTCGTGCTTTTTTTTTTGTCTGAAGGGTTGTTAGAGTCCCACTCGTTCCCCTCCCCCAAGGTCGGCCTACTGCCCTCCACCCTAATTACCAAGCCCATTTTCTCTGGCCAAAGGAAGGGAACAGCTGGACGCAGGTGGACAGAGCAGCCCATGACCCCTGAGGGAGCAGCATTAGATGACACATGGTCCAGCTCTCACTGACTCATATACACACTAAAGGCATTGCGCTAAGCAGGGCTATAGCAGGGGGACCTATAACCCCGGCCAACTGTCCTCGAAATAAGATGAGACTGCAGAGACCAAGAGGCAGGAGGAAGCAGCACAGGGGACAGAGAGGCAGGGGACAGTGACACCGCAAAAAAGGTGGAGGGAGGGGAACGAGATATTATACAGTCTGCGAAAGGAAGCAGAGGTGACACGGGACAATGATGGGGCGGAAAGAACAGTGAGATGGGAGATGGCACATAACACTAAACAGGTACAGGGAATGTTACTGTGAGGCAGGCAGCACAGGTATAGGCACGGGACAGTGACCAAATACCAAGTAAGACACACCGACATACATCCCTCTATATTAACTCTCTTTATGCCGCATGTTAAGCAGAGATATAAAAGGGTTCATTCTATTTATATTGCAGCAGTAAGTGTAAGAAAGTTGGGGGATCCAGAAGGATGTGATTTGGGTATTCCCGCACCCCGACCCATAAAAAGTGTGAGTCTGGACATTACTATGCATTGGGTGACCTGATGTCAAACTGCGGGTTCCAGAGTAAAGGGACAGCCACCGTGAGATGGAGCAGAGGGGACAGAGACGATGCACTGACGTGTCACCTAGCACCAACCCGCACCTAATCTCCGCACGCTCTCTAATGAAAGCCTTTTAATCATACATTGCATTTTCGACACTGCAATAAAAGCTCCTGACTTTGCTGAATGGGGTGTATTCGGGGCTGTTTGCAGACCGTGCATTATGGGCCTGTGTGTTTGTGACATACGTCTCATGTCACCGCTCTGATGACCCTGCTGGGCTTTCTCCCGCATGCAGGGAGCACTCCTCACAGGTCTGATGGATTCCCATGTTACTGTCACGTTAACTTTATGCCGGGGAGGAGTGATGGGAATTGATTGGATTAAGTGCAGATCTGGGAAAGTGCAGGTGTGGGCTTATTTTTATGGCTTTTAACCCCATAAGTGCTGGGAACCATGCTGAGCTTTCTCTAAGGACTTAGCTGTGAGAGAGAGGGAAGAGAGACAGAGGAGAGAGAACGAGAACTCAGGGACTGAGTTCCAGCACTTACATTTTTACATCAACAAGAAACCCCATATAGTGTTTGGAAAATAATTAGGAATGGGGCTGAAATACAAGCTGGGAGAGAGGGGAGAAATCTTCATCTAATACATTTCTTTAAAGCTGAAATATTTTTTAAATTTTCTTGGTGTACTAGTAACTTTATTTCCCCAATAAAAAATATCACTGTATGTATATACTGTATATACATATACATACATATATATCAGCAGATACTTGTAGTACAACACATAGAGAGAGGCGAGAGTCACAGCACAGAACTGAAGATGGTACGAAGGGTTATTGGTAGGGTTATTGGAAGGGTTAGGGGAAGGGTTGTTGGAAGGGTTAGTGGAAGGGCTATTGGTAGGGTTATTGGTAGGGCTTTTGGAAGGATTAGGAGAAAGGTTAGGGGAAGGGTTAGTGGAAGGGTTAGTGGAAAGTCTATTGGAAGGGTTATTGGAAGGGTTAGTGGAAGGGATATTGGAAGGGTTATTGGAAGGGTTATTGAAAGGGTTAATAGAAGGGTTATTGGAAAGGTTAATGGAAGGGTTAGTGGATGGGTTATTGGAATGGTTAGTGGAAGTTTTAGTGGAATGGTTAGTGCAAGGGTTATTGGAAGGTTATGTGGAATGGTTATTGGAACAGTTAGTGGAAGGGTTAGTGGAATGGCTGTTGGAAGGGTTAGTGGAAGAGTTAGTGGAAGTGTTAGTGCAAGGGTTACTGAAAGGGTTAATGGAAGGGTTAGTGGAAGGGTTATTGGAAGGGTTATTGGAAGGGCTACTGGAAGGGTTATTGGAAAGGTTAATGGAAAGGTTAGTGGAAGGATAAGTGGAAGGGCTATTGGAAGGGCTATTGGAAGGGCTAGTGCAAGGGCTAGTGCAAGGGCTAGTGCAAGGGCTAGTGCAAGGGTTAGTGGAAGGGTTAGTGGAAGGGTTAGTGGAAGTTTTATTGAAAGGGTAAGTGGAAGAGTTAGTGGAAGAGTTAGTGGAAGAGTTAGTGGAAAGGTTAGTGGAAAGGTTAGTGGAAGGGTTAGTGGAAGGGTTGTTGGAAGGGTTATTTGAAGGGCTAGTGGAAGGGACAGTGGAAGGGTAATGAATTAGGATCCTGTAGGGCGATGGAGGCAGGATTAGGATGGAAGCCTCATCATTTATAATCTGAGTAGTCAATATACCTGCAGTTCCTTGAGTGATCAGCACACATGGGGTTGCTAGGCAACAGCAGCATCCAAGATGGAGTCTTCTCTGCCAATTGGCACTCAGCCCAATGGGTCATCGGGATAAGGCAGAAGATCACAGGGAGACACTGTAGAAACTGGGCATTGCCTCTGGTAGCTAAGATGTTATCCCAATACACTTAACATTGAGTGGAATAATATAGTGGATGCTATGGTCTGATATTATGAAATGTTTAGGGATAAACAAAATGGCATTAAATGGTATAATAAAATAGGATGGGGTGGGGTTAAGTGAGTGATGGTATAATTTAATGGGATAATATAGCAATATGAAGTCTTTCATTTTATCTTTTATTTCAATTGGTTAAAGTTTAGAGACATTTTTCTTTTTTCATTTAAATACAGTATCACAGATGACATTTGTAAATCAGCCCCTCTTATGTGTGAAGCGCATATTGCCCCACCCCCTGGGAGATATGGCAGCTATCGTGTGTGTGCTGTGTTACCTGTGGCTCACAGGAGGGCAGAGCCTCCACTGCTAGGAGTCTGGGGTGTGCCTGATCTGTCAGGTGCAAGCACCTCCACCTGTAGCGGGATCCGACTATGTGGGATGACCTCGTTACAGGACCCAAATAATAATATACACGTAGTGATAGACAACAGTTTTACTATAGGCAAGCGAGCAGAATAACAGTACCACACCAATATGGGCTATGCAAGGCCGTTCCCCCACAAGGCCAGTGAACCCAACCCCCACTCCTCAATGGAATGTCCCCTCATAGGAACTAAGGTGCTCCTGGGCACCTAACCTCCCCGGTGCCCACCCAAATGTGTGAGACAGTGCTGCCCACTAGAACCGAAGGTGTACAGTTGGTGCACTTGGTGAGGTGAGGTACCTGCCGGGTGCTCCAACACCTGGTAGCACTGGTACGGTATGGTGGGATTCACTGATCCAGCGATGTCATCCGCAAAGCCTCCACGTTGGGTGGTGTCCCGTGTGGACGGTTCCACCACGAAGAATGTCTCTGTACTATGGTTATGATGATCCGGTGTCACATCACCATGGGCCCAGATCGCAGCCGCGTCCTCGCTTTTCCTCACGCTAGTGCTACAGGACAGGGTCCCTATCTATGGGGGTCCCTGCAGCAGCAACAATCTATCACAGTGAGTTGGGGCCTAGCTGGGGCCTAGGGGGTCTCTGGCCTAGTGCAGGGGTCACAGATGCCCTGCACCTACACAACCTACCCTAACCTTGTCCCAGCTCCGACTGGCGTGGTCTCCAGCACGCAAAATGTATCCTCTCTCAAGAAGGGGGACCTGACTACTTGCCCCTATGCATTATGGGGCTTGTAGTCCCCGCGTAGCCCTGTTCCTGTAATGGCCGCCTCTCGCGCGCCTAACAGATCCTCTGCGCATGCACAATCTACTGTGCATGCATGCGCAACTTCAATATGGCGGCGCCCTGCATATGGGTGTTGGTTCATGTCCCAAGAAATGTGTCCTCTCATACTCAGCACTGCTATGCAATTCAGCACATTCAGATTTTAAAAAGTGTTCTTAGAGCATTGGATTAAAGCAAAGTTTCGGAGTGTGTGCAAAGCCATTTTTTATTTAAAACCGATTATACGGAGCAATGCAGCAAAAATAGCAGTCCATTTGTCCAGCATATTTCATGCTCAGCGAGGGAAAATTACCCTTAATGTAACAGTTAATCTGCATAAAGATGAATGTGAGTTATATATAAATTTGGCAATATGATTAACAAGCGCTGAACACTCTGTCCAATAAATACTCGGTAAGTGGCAGGCAGGGAAAGTAATGGATTTGTGTCAGTGGCCATATTAAAGTTGCAGTTCCACTTAGGACCAGAGAGAACTAATGATATGTTTAATGGGTCAGTCCTGCATAGGATCAAAGTATCCTAATGAAAGGGATATGTTTAAAAGGGTCAGTTTCACCTAGTACCAAAGTGACTTAATGACAGTTACATGTTTAATTGGTTTTACAGGGTCAGTCCCTCATAGGACTAAACTTGCCTTACAAAAGGGATATGTTTAAAGGGTCAATCCTATCTAGGACCAAAGGGAACAAATGAGAATGACACGTGGAGTGGGTTTCTGGGTCAGTCCCACGTAGAACCAAAGTGACCTGCTGTGAGGTGTTTAATCAGTTAAATGCATCTTTAGCTATATATTCGCTGTCACAAGCTCTTATTTTTTCTCTCAGGGACAAAGTGATTTATTATAAAGTGCTGAGCTTTTAAATAGGTGTTTTATATGCAGGGAGACAAAGTAGGAATTTTGTGTGCAGAATAGGAAATGTTTCGCCTGACAGTCCTCTCGTTACCCTGAACTTGCATTCGTTTGTGTCAGTAATGGGTGTTGGTCGTAGTTACAGACACTGGAAGCGAGATGTGGGGGCAGGGGCCGCTGGGGCATCACAAGTGAGGATAAACATTGGCACCATCAGAACACTTTCCCACCTCAGCATCCTACGGACGACTACTTTCGCAGTCCAGCTAAATCCTTGTAGACCCTCTTGTCATTCAGATAGCATTTAAAGAAGCAATCCTTGATGTTTTTTATTCCCTTCATTTTTTTAATACAGGATTGAAGCAGGGGTTCTCGGAGCTGAACCCCATTCATTTCAGCTCTGGGGACCCCCTGCTTGCGGAGATAGAGACCTCCATAAGGGGTGCCGGTGGCCGCTCCAGGGTTCATTATATGGCTACTTTTCAAAGTTCCCAGACCCTGCGGGCCAATAGGAAGCCGTGAGGTCATCAGGTGTGGCTTCCTATTGGCCCATGTGACCAGGGGCTTTACACTGCAGAAAAGTGCAGGAGATACCGGCAACCCCTTCGGAGGTAAGTATCTCCGGAAGCAGAGGAGCCCCCGGAGGTAAGTATCTCTGGAAGCAGAGGGGCCCCTGGAGGTAAGTATCTCCGGAAGCAGAGGGGCCCCGGAGGTAAGTATCTCCGGAAGCAGAGGGGCCCCCGGAGGTAAGTATCTCCGGAAGCAGAGGGGCCCCCGGAGGTAAGTATCTCCGGAAGCAGAGGGGCCCCCGGAGGTAAGTATCTCCGGAAGCAGAGGGGCCCCCCGAGGTAAGTATCTCCGGAAGCAGAGGGGCCCCCAGAGGTAAGTATCTCCGGAAGCAGAGGGGTCCCCAGAGGTAAGTATCTCCGGAAGCAGAGGGGCCCCCGGAGGTAAGTATCTCCGGAAGCAGAGGGGCCCCCGGAGGTAAGTATCTCCGGAAGCAGAGGGGCCCCGGAGGTAAGTATCTCCGGAAGCAGAGGGGCCCCAGAGGTAAGTATCTCCGGAAGCAGAGGGGCCCCCGGAGGTAAGTATCTCCGGAAGCAGAGGGGCCCCGGAGGTAAGTATCTCCGGAAGCAGAGGGGCCCCGGAGGTAAGTATCTCCGGAAGCAGAGGGGCCCCAGAGGTAAGTATCTCCGGAAGCAGAGGGGCCCCCGGAGGTAAGTATCTCCGGAAGCAGAGGGGCCCCAGAGGTAAGTATCTCCGGAAGCAGAGGGGCCCCGGAGGTAAGTATCTCCGGAAGCAGAGGGGCCCCGGAGGTAAGTATCTCCGGAAGCAGAGGGGCCCCCGAGGTAAGTATCTCCGGAAGCAGATTGCCCCTTTAAACTGTCGTAATTATTTCCTTGAACCCCTCACTGGTAATTCTGATATCCTATTCTGCTAGCCTATCTAGACAGCCATTACCGTTCTGTAATTCAAGGCAAAAGAGGCCCCCAAATTCTTAAAAACCTTTTCTGGGTGTCATCCAGATAGCTCGATAAGTATTACATAAGATGATTGTTCCCTTACTTTCTTGAAATGAGGGAGGTTATTTTGTCTCCGCTAAACATCTAGAAGCATTAAGGGTGTGTGTGATCAGCGTAGGCACTTGCCTAATCCCTCTGTTGGTTTAAGTAGCAAGGACCAGGTGTCTCTCAGAATGACGACTCCTATTTTGTCACTGATTAAACCCAATACTTTGTCCCCAGTGGTGAATTTAAAAATCCGCCACCCATAGGCACTTACCTTGGTACCGCCTGGGCCTCCTCCTCCTGCAGCGCTGCCCTCCTCCTTCTTCAAATGACACTACGACATCACATGGCATCACATTGTCATGGCAATGTGACGTCGCAACGTCAAACAACCATGGCAACACGACGCTGAAGAAGGAGGGCGACGACGTAGGAGGAGGTAAGAACTTTGCAGAGGTCCCACGCTGTCACCGGACAATCAGTGGGGAAGAGAGCGGGGCTTCTGTATATGGGCATAAAGGGAAATTGCCACCCCAAAATGTTGCTGCCCTAAGCCCGGGTCTAATGGGAAATCCGCTACAGTTTATCCTGAATTTTAGGGCAATCTAGCCAGATATGGGATAAGGATCCTCTCTGGCCAGAGTTTCTCCAACATAAGTACCATCGGTATAACAAGTTATGAATTTTCTTTTATGAATATATAGGTCGAACTTCAGTCTGCAGCTTCCCAGGTATCTTGACACTCCTCCCAATCAAGATAATTTCCCAACTCTTTCTCCCAAACCAGCCTGAAACCATCCGTCCCAAGATCACCCATCATGGAAAAGTTGTAATATAGATGTTCACTTCGATGAATTTGTTTGCTTGGCTGTATAGCTTCTCACAATATGTAGTATCTGGCACATTATTAGGGCAAAATGTCATGTTAAGAAAATACCTAATCTGCAACATCTGTAGAAGTCTGAATTTGGTATTAATTGTAAGTTTTGAAATGATTTGATCGTGGATTTGGAAATAAATCTTTAACTTTGGTAATACCCTTCATCCACTAATTATTTAAGTAAGCATCATGACAACTAGGGGAAAATACATGATTGTTTTTCAAAGGGGTCATGAGAGTTGGTTTAGCTGTTAGCTTAAACGAGTGGTGCCTCTCGGGTGTGGGGTTAAATACCCAAATATCTCACTCTTTGGATCCCATTTGAAATCAAAATTAATTTAGAATAGATTTGTACAGGCATACCCCGCATTAACGTACGCAATGGGACAAGAGCATGTATGTAAAGCAAAAATGTACTTAAAGTGAAGCACTACCTTTTTTCCACTTATTGATGCATGTACTGTAATGCAATCATCATATACGTGCATAACTGATGTAAATAGCACATTTGTAACAGGCTCCATAATCTCCCCGCTTGCGCACAGCATCGGTACAGGTAGGGAGCCGGTATTGCTGTTCAGGACGTGCTGACAGGTGCATGCGCGATCTGCCTTTTGCCTATTGGGCGAGTGTACTTAAAGTGAGTGTCCTTAAACTGGGGTATGCCTGTAGTATGGGAGGGGAGGAAAAGCCTCTGATTTTGGTTTATTTATTTAAAAACCAGAGTCAGAGTAAGAGCCCTATTGCGTACCTAGCTGGGACAAATTAAGAATTGATGTTAAAGGTTTAGTGACCATTAGAATAATGTTGTCTGCAAATTGAGACATTTTAAATTCCTCTTATTCCACTTTGAACCCTGATATGTCATAACTTTTTCTAATAAGGTTAGCAAGCAGTTCTATGGACAGGACAAACAGTAAGTATGAAAGAGGGCACCCCTGCCTAGTTCCATTTGTTATAGAGAATCGTACGAGAGTTAACCATTGATTGCAAATTATACTGAGGGGTTTACATATAGAGCCCGTATTCCATTCATGAACATACCACCAAACCCAAACGCAGTTAGGGTGCTAAACATAAAGTCCCAGTCAACCTGCCTAAGGCATTTTTGGCATCTAGGCCAAGAACAACCCATGGAGATTTAGGTAATTATACAAAATACTAGTCATACATCTGGTGTTATCAGCAGCTCGTCTCCCACTAATAAAACCTACTTGGTCTGGATGTATAATTTTGGGCATAATTGCACTAAATCTATTGGCCCAAATGTTAGCATTTATTTTAAATTTGAGTTTAGCAGAGATTTAGGGCAGAAGCTATTACAGTTCAAGGTGTCTTTTCCTTCTTTAGGTACAACTACTATATTAGCCTGTGACATTTCTTTAGATGGACGGGACCCTTGGATGACTTGTAAAGTTTCATCAAGTGGGGAATAATTATTGCTTAACATTTTCTATAGTAATTATTGAAGAAGTCGTCTGGCCCTAGGGCGTGCCT
This sequence comes from Ascaphus truei, assembly GCF_040206685.1. Lineage (NCBI taxonomy): Eukaryota > Metazoa > Chordata > Amphibia > Anura > Ascaphidae > Ascaphus > Ascaphus truei. The sequence continues at coordinate 33,380,494 of NC_134489.1, forward strand.
ATTTTTTAAAGCTTTAATAACCTCTGTTATTTTTAGCTGTGTAATCGGCTCCTCCAAAATGTGTTTTATCTTTTGTTGATAGATATGGTAGATCACAACTATTAATAAAATAAGAAACAAGAGACGAGTGGAGATCTCATCTATCCCTTTCCAACGCTGTTTTTATTTATTTCTGGATCTGATGCTCCGCTCAGGAGATATAAGCAATTCAAATATTAAGGCCCAGACCTGCAAAACGGTTCTAAAGTTTGCCACACCTTTATGCTCATTCACATGAATGCGGAGTAAAGGCGTGCGTACGCTTAGCATCCTTTAGTAGATCTGGGCCTAAGTGTTTGGGAGTTTAAAAGGGAGATCTCTCCAGAGCCCAGAGCAGACCAAAGGTTTCCATGGTAATCTCAGAAGCTTGAGAGTAAGCAAATAATGATCTTTCTCACACACACACACACACACACACACACACACACACACACACACACACACACACACACACACACACACACACACACACACACACACACACACACACACACACACACATCTTATACAGTCTTCTAGGGGGGATTGCTACTTTATTGGTATATTACAGACGATTTAGATGATACTGGCGTGTAAACAGATATATATGACCCGTCATCTCTTTTTACCTTTTTATGAGACCATTTTATAAAGATGTTTATGTTGTATGTATGTATGTACTGTATGTATATGTATGTACAGTATGTATGTATGTATGTATGTATGTATGTATGTACAGTATGTATGTATGTACAGTATGTATGTATGTATGTACAGTATGTACTGTATGTATATGTATGTACCGTATGTATGTATGTACTGTATGTACTGTATGTATGTATGTACAGTATGCATATGTATTTACTGTATGTATGTACTGTATGTATGTACTGTATGTATGTACGTAAATCTTTATTTATATAGCGTCACCCAGGTACATAGCGCTTTACAATACACAAGACATAATATAATAACATGATGGGAATAAGCGCTTCAGACATAAAACAATAGGAAAAGGAGTCCCTGCCCCGAAGAGCTTACAGTCTAAGTGGTAAGTGGGGAGAATTTACAGAGACAGTAGGATGTGGTAAGTGGAATTGTAAGTTTGTAAATAAAAAACAAAATAGTAGTACGGCCACTGGTACCACGGGGATTTATACCACTCTGCACGCTCTCACTCACTGGTACCACGGGGATTTATACCACTCTGCACGCTCTCACTCACTGGTACCACGGGGATTTATACCACTCTGCACGCTCTCACTCACTGGTACCACGGGGATTTATACCACTCTGCACGCTCTCACTCACTGGTACCACGGGGATTTATACCACTCTGCACGCTCTCACTCACTGGTACCACGGGGATTTATACCACTCTGCACGCTCTCACTCACTGGTACCACGGGGATTTATACCACTCTGCACGCTCTCACTCACTGGTACCACGGGGATTTATACCACTCTGCACGCTCTCACTCACTGGTACCACGGGGATTTATACCACTCTGCACGCTCTCACTCACTGGCGGTGTTGGGGTCTAGCTTTATATATCCTTGGGGGCCATATACTGATAAACAAACCATGTAATAATAACTCAATACTCATCTTTCCTACCGGGCCGCTTCCTATTAACCCCTTCACTGTCAGAGGGACCGGCCTACGAAGGGTTTTATCATGCACTGGATCTGGTCGAGGAATAATTAAATTAGAGCAAATTAACCCATTTCACCGAGGAAGATCGTTTGTTTTCATTAGCGGGAGGGGGCTGGGACGTGTTGTGGTAAGAAAAGAAGGCCCGATTTCTGCTTTTCTGGTTGAACCTATTGATTAGGATCTATTCTAATTAACATGTTCATTAACCCGGGGAGAGAGAGAGACAGAGAGAGAGAGGAAGAGACAGGGGAGCGGCTGAGAGCAGGGTGAGGGTTTTTAAGCAGTAGGTTTTAGTTTGGAGCCGAGCTTAAGACATCTTTCCTGAGCAGGACAATGAAGCCAGGCAGGGAATGTAATGCAGGGGTGGAGGTGACAGGGAAGGCGGTACCAGAGCCAAAAGGAAAGCCCCAAATCTGCAGGACGTGGAGGATGGAGCCATGTGAGACGCCAATGAGAGGTGGGGCTTCTCTGGGAGAGACGCAGTACATAGGGATACAAAGACAGACAGCAGGACACTGGTCTGACATATACACACAGGGGAGAGGAAATACTATACCTAGGTCTGATTGCTATATAGATTTATCTGTGTATTATATCTACATATATTCATACATACACACACACACACACTGCGGCAAAGTTTATGGCTCATGCTGGCGCGTTACATTGGGATACATTGTGACATTCTGCGTTATCACTGCCATTGAATCCTATGGAAACTCTGTGACATTCATTATAATGCAGAGTTGTTTTATCAGAGGGAGCAATGAAGTATGGTGTGTGTGTGTGTGTATATATATATATATATACACTCATATGTTTTTATAATATACTGCATATATATATTAATATGTGTGTATCATAACATATGTACATTTAGAAAAAATATCCGGATGTATGTGTGTAGTAACATTGTTCTCCCAGATAACCCAACGTATCCCAATATAACTCGATTACAACGGTTTCCATAAGATGTAATGGCAGCGATAACGCAGCATTTCACAATGTATCCCAATGTAACACGCCAGAGAGAACAATAAAACCAACTGCATCTATATATGTATGCATACGTATATTTAGATACTTGTATGTGTATACATAAATATATACTTTGAAAACCTGATAGATGCATGTGTATATGAAATATTGTGCCATAGCACCGCCTAGTACATATGGACCATAGTGATTACATGTATGTATGTGTATATATATATATATATATACACACACGTATATTTATATATATATATATATATATATATATATATATATATATATATATATATATATATATATATATATACAAACACATGTATACTTATATATTTATTGTGTGTATATATACATATATATATACAAACACACACACACACACTATAGTATATGCATATAAAAGACATTCCACATACTGTACTGTATCTGTGTGCAGGACGACGTTTCTGGGTGTTGTATGTAATATATACAGTAATTATATGTTGGTTAATTGCATGTTGGGGTTTAAACTGATCATGTTGCAGTGATGAGATGTACTTACCTGAGACTGAATGTGTGGTCCTACATTATAATACTTCCCAGCTCCATACACCTTTAGCCACACACACCTTTTTCTAGTTAGAGAAAATATAGATTGACGCCTCTGCCCATGAAGCGCTTCACAAAGCTGCAGCAATCAGAAAGTAACCTTATCAGTACAGATGTGCGGACTCGTGCCAGGTTATTGTACAGATGTGCGGACTCGTGCCAGGTTATTGTACAGATTTGCGGACTCGTGCCAGGTTATTGTACAGATGTGCGGACTCGTGCCAGGTTATTGTACAGATGTGCGGACTCGTGCCAGGTTATTGTACAGATGTGCGGACTCGTGCCAGGTTATTGTACAGATGTGCGGACTCGTGCCAGGTTATTGTACAGATGTGCGGACTCGTGCCAGGTTATTGTACAGATGTGCGGACTCGTGCCAGGTTATTGTACAGATGTGCGGACTCGTGCCAGGTTATTGTACAGATGTGCGGACTCGTCCCAGGTTATTGTACAGATGTGCGGACTCGTGCCAGGTTATTGTACAGATGTGCGGACTCGTGCCAGGTTATTGTACAGATGTGCGGACTCGTGCCAGGTTATTGTACAGATGTGCGGACTCGTGCCAGGTTATTGTACAGATGTGCGGACTCGTGCCAGGTTATTGTACAGATGTGTGGACTCGTCCCAGGTTATTGTACAGATGTGCGGACTCGTGCCAGGTTATTGTACAGATGTGCGGACTCGTGCCAGGTTATAGTACAGATGTGCGGACTCGTGCCAGGTTATTGTACAGATGTGCGGACTCGTGCCAGGTTATTGTACAGATGTGCGGACTCGTGCCAGGTTATAGTACAGATGTGCGGACTCGTGCCAGGTTATTGTACAGATGTGCGGACTCGTGCCAGGTTATAGTACAGATGTGCGGACTCGTGCCAGGTTATAGTACAGATGTGCGGACTCGTGCCAGGTTATAGTACAGATGTGCAGGCTCGTGCCAGGTTATTGTACAGATGTGCAGGCTCGTGCCAGGTTATAGTACAGATGTGCGGACTCGTGCCAGGTTATTGTACAGATGTGCGGACTCGTGCCAGGTTATAGTACAGATGTGCGGACTCGTGCCAGGTTATAGTACAGATGTGCGGACTCGTGCCAAGTTATCGTACAGATGTGCGGACTCGTGCCAGGTTATCGTACAGATGTGCGGACTCGTGCCAGGTTATTGTACAGATGTGCGGACTCGTGCCAGGTTATTGTACAGATGTGCGGACTCGTGCCAGGTTATTGTACAGATGTGCGGACTCGTGCCAGGTTATTGTACAGATGTGCGGACTCGTGCCAGGTTATTGTACAGATGTGCGGACTCGTGCCAGGTTATTGTACAGATGTGCGGACTCGTGCCAGGTTATAGTACAGATGTGCGGACTCGTGCCAGGTTATTGTACAGATGTGCGGACTCGTGCCAGGTTATTGTACAGATGTGCGGACTCGTGCCAGGTTATAGTACAGATGTGCGGACTCGTGCCAGGTTATTGTACAGATGTGCGGACTCGTGCCAGGTTATAGTACAGATGTGCGGACTCGTGCCAGGTTATAGTACAGATGTGCGGACTCGTGCCAGGTTATAGTACAGATGTGCAGGCTCGTGCCAGGTTATTGTACAGATGTGCGGACTCGTGCCAGGTTATTGTACAGATGTGCGGACTCGTGCCAGGTTATTGTACAGATGTGCGGACTCGTGCCAGGTTATCGTACAGATGTGCGGACTCGTGCCAGGTTATTGTACAGATGTGCGGACTCGTGCCAGGTTATTGTACAGATGTGCAGGCTCGTGCCAGGTTATTGTACAGATGTGCAGGCTCGTGCCAGGTTATTGTACAGATGTGCAGGCTCGTGCCAGGTTATAGTACAGATGTGCGGACTCGTGCCAGGTTATTGTACAGATGTACGGACTCGTGCCAGGTTATAGTACAGATGTGCGGACTCGTGCCAGGTTATAGTACAGATGTGCGGACTCGTGCCAGGTTATTGTACAGATGTGCGGACTCATCCCAGGTTATAGTACAGATGTGCGGACTCGTGCCAGGTTATTGTACAGATGTGCAGTCTCGTGCCAGGTTATTGTACAGATGTGCGGACTCGTGCCAGGTTATAGTACAGATGTGCAGGCTCGTGCCAGGTTATAGTACAGATGTGCGGACTCGTGCCAGGTTATAGTACAGATGTGCGGACTCGTGCCAGGTTATAGTACAGATGTGCAGGCTCGTGCCAGGTTATAGTACAGATGTGCGGACTCGTGCCAGGTTATAGTACAGATGTGCGGACTCGTGCCAGGTTATTGTACAGATGTGCGGACTCATCCCAGGTTATAGTACAGATGTGCGGACTCGTGCCAGGTTATAGTACAGATGTGCAGGCTCGTGCCAGGTTATAGTACAGATGTGCAGGCTCGTGCCAGGTTATAGTACAGATGTGCAGGCGTGTTCTGCATGGTAACAAACATTTCAGGTTGATCTTTTTCAAAATAAAATATTAACAGAAACAAACCTTTACAGTCTTTGGCCCATATTCGCTAAAGGGTGCTAAGCTTTAGCACATATTTATTCCCATTCAAATTAATGGGATTAAAGGCTCAGCATCATTTAGTAGATCTGGACCAAGGCGGAATAAATCTTCGCACCGTTTAACGGACATGGGCCTGTGTGTGTCGTTTGCCGCTTTCTATCCGTTTTTACACGTAGGTTGTTTTTTTTTATACGCACTATCCCCTGATTATGTCATCAAATTCAGCCCACTTTCTGGGCAATTTTTTGGTCGGATGTTAAAAACTTTGGGGGGGAGGGAGGGGGCTCAGATTTTGCAATTTAAATAACATTTTAACGCAAATATTTGATATCTAGAATGTGCCCGTTTTACTAAAGCTTCACTGATCTTTACGGATGAATCTGTACAGAAATGGTGGATTAAGAGAAATCAGCCCAAAATAATCCCTTATAGTTTGCACTCGTGGAAGACAAAGTGGGGAATATAGTACCCCAGGGCCTCAGTATCCCTGCATGGGCCATTCATATCTATTTATTTATAACATGTGTTACCAGGAAGTAATACATTGAGAGTTACCTCTCGTTTCCAAGTATGTCCTGGGCACAGAGTTAAACATTACATTGTTACATTAAATGAACAGAGATTATACAGTCAATTCACAGACATTTCATGGACAGTTAGGATTGTAAAATTGGGTGCAGGGGATAAAGGGCTGGTGAGTTTCAGATTGAAATGCAGCAATTTTAACACCAACAAACATAAGCAAATGGCAGCAAATGTCTCACACCCTTTGGCTGCTCCTTTGGGGTGACACAGATGTAGACTGAAGGGGTTCAGATTTAATGCAGCATATTGAATTGCTCTGCAAATCCATAAAAAAAAATGTTGTATTTGTTGAGCGGCAGGTATAGCTTTTGTATACTCATCTTTACTGATAAATATTGTGCCAGCGATGTTTTGTGCATGAAAAAAAAGAGGAGAAAGTCAGAGGGAATTTGAATTTACAGTAGAAAAGGAAAGACACCAGTGGAACCATTATTTAATATCACTCTTCCATGGAAAAGCTCGTACATTTTTATTTTAAAAATAGTCTAGGTTTGTCTAATCTACTGTACTAGATAAATATATAACACCCATAAGTAAACAGTAGGAGATTAAATTTATTATTTTGCTGTCTCTTGGCTAAAAAATTGGTGCATTAAAACACCAGATTTATCACACAGAGAAAAATACATTTTAATGCTTTTAATAGGATTGTTTTATTTTACTTTGTTTAAAAAAAATGCACTGGGAAAGATTGAAATCTTAAAGAAGTATATCTTGGGGTAACGAAGCAAAACAGTATACAAGAACAGAATTATAACTGTGGATGCTGCTGTTTTTCTGGGTTTTATGTTATTTAGATTTTGCGGCGTTTTCGTTTGATTAAAAACAAATCCGTGTTTGACAGTTTTCACAAGGACAAAGAATTGAGGCGACGCATTAATTTGGGGTTTAGTTTCCATACTCCTGCCTGCGGCTGCTACAAGAGGTGGAACGCAGAAAATGATGAGGAATTTCTGTTGTTCATTGGTTTTAACTGAAAGTGTAAGATGATCAGCCCGGGGTGTTTTTTTCTGTGTTTTCTTCCCAGTGTTTTAGACCAGGGGTGGGCAACTCCAGTCCTCAAGGGCCACCAAAAGCCCAGGTTTTCAGGATATCCCTGCTTCAGCGCAGGTGGCTCAATCAATGGCTCAGTCGAAGAGTTTGTTTTTTTCAACTCACATTATTTATCAGATCATTTTCTATGGGGGAAAAGGGAAGCCATATCTTTCTGTGATTCTACATCAATTATATGTACACAGATAAAACATACAATAAATCTATTCTATTACTAATGCAGAATGGGAGTGGGGGAGATACCTTGATATAGACAGGATATGAGATGTACTGTATGTCTCTCAGACTTGAATTTAAAGGCAAACAAATGTAACACACAACAGCATTGTTCAGTTCCAATGCAAATCTCACAGCATAAATATCCCACTTCAGGTTTTTCCATGTATCGATCTAGTAATCAATGGTCAGACACTGGATCAATACACAGCAAGGAGATCTATGGTTAGAAAATAAAGAGTTCTATTCAAGCAGAGCTTGGCCTGGGTTATGATTATATCTGCACTTATGCAGCATGCAGAAGAAATCTAAAATATTATACTGGTTTATATGGGTTATCTAAACAGCAAGCCATGAAAATCCAATATACATTATGTTTTTTTCTTCTAAATAGCAATGCTTAAAATGTGGAGCTTGTGTTTGCTTAAAAATACACAATTAATTAATTTATATTGCAGTTTTTGCTTCAATTGTACAATGCTGTTGCCCTTGACACAGCATGAGACCAGTTCACATGCAGACACACTCATGTGCTGACACTGTACTGAAGGCAGCAAACACAGTATTAAGTCTTCATCATTATATCCCATGTACCAGAAGGAAGAACATTGGGAAGCTGCATGATGTCCTGAAAGGAAAAAAAAAGTGTCCAATTTAAAGAATAAAATATGTTAAGTAATATTTATTTAGGAACAAGACAATGGAAATGCAAGCTGATGCATTGCTGTATGATCCCAACTCCCATCTCACATCCTTACTGTCAAGTAGCTGAGACATTGCATGGCAAATATAGGAATGTAATTGAGTTTCCCTGTTGTCATTTCCTTTATATGCAAGGTAAAATACATTGAGAGCTAGTCCAGGGAAGGTTTTAAATAATGTTTATTATGCTAAATCAAGTTAAATCCTCCTTTTACTTACAGTCCTTTTATAGCTCTCTAATGGTTCCCAGTTTCACATCTCTGAAGGAGATATACTGGGCTTGTGTTCTCTGCTTTTCATTTGGCTTCTTTTTTTTTATTACATCTCTCTATTAATCCAGTGGTTACAAGTGATACAAATCATTGTTTTACAAATACAATAGGGAAATGTGATATTGTAAGATGCCCCTTATATTCTAATCATGTGCCATAACAAGGGGTCTCCTTTTATTCCAAGGTTCTACAAATGTAATCTTTATATCTCAGAAATTCACAAATTACCAAATATTAATTTGTGAATACATTTTAATGTGAGTGTATACACACACACACACACACACACACACACACACACACACACACACACAAATATACAGTATATAGACACATACACATATACAAACATACACATATGTGTATTTAAATATTGTATATATATATAACTTAATGTATAATATATATATTATAATGTATTGTTTATGTGTGCGCGCGCGTGTGTGTGTGTGATACAGATAATATATAATTTATTGTATTATATACATTATAATGTATTACTTTTATTTATATATATATTATACAATATACATATATATAATTTAATGTAATATAGATTTAAAAACACAGATGTGTATATATATATATATATATATATATATATATATATATATATATATATACATAATTTAATGTATAATATACAATATAGTGTGTGGGTATATATACATATAATGCAGATAATATATACTAATAATGTATGTATGTACGTATATCTTTATTTATATAGCAACAACCATGAACATAGCATGTCACACATGTGACATAATAATATAACACATAATGGGAATAAGGGCTTCACACATGAAAGTAACATTAGGAAAAAGGAATCCCTGTCCCGAAGAGCTTACAATCGAAGTGATAATGTATAATAAATAATATAACATATACTGTTATAGGGTCTTGTGTTATTGCAGGGTCTTCTTATAGGGTCTCATGTTGTTGGGTTATTGCAGGATTATGTTATAGGGTCTCATGTTACTGTATTATGTAGGATCCTGTTATAGGGTCTCATGTTGCTGTGTTACTGCAGGATTCTGTTAGAGGGTCTCATGTTGCTGTGTTATTGCAGGATTATGTTATAGGGTCTTGTGTTGCTGGGTTATTGCAGGGTCCTCTTATAGGGTCTCATGT
>NC_134489.1:33395213-33415213 GCF_040206685.1 Ascaphus truei
TCCAGGGCGTGTATGTTATTGTATATATCAGACAGAAGATAGGCGGCTCCATTTATATCTGCGTTATCTTCAGTTTAGCTTTTGCAGTATTTCTGCCTGGTTATATATTTGTGAGCTGGGGTAAATATTTGTGAGCTGGGTATATATCTGAGCTGGGGTATATATTATTTATGAGCTGGGCATATATTTGTGATCTGGGGTATATATTTTTAATCTGGGGTATATATTTGTGAGCTGGGGGTATATATTATTTATAAACTGGGGTATATATTTTTAATCTGGGGTATATATTTGTGAGCTGGGGAATATATTATTTATAAGCTGGGGTATATATTTGTGAGCTGGGTATATATTATTTATAAGCTGGGGTATATATTTGTGAGCTGGGATTTTTATTATTTATGAGCTGGGTATATATTTGTGAGCTGGGGTATATATTATGTATGAGCTGGGGTATAGATTTATAGATTTATAGATTGGTAGATAAAATGAGAATGCAGATGTAGAGAGCTGGGAGAACTGTGCTGCCTGCCATAGTTTGGTTGCAAATTAACTCTTTCAGCACTGGAGGGATTTACATACACACATTGCCCTTTTGCTGAATCTAGCCACGCATTGTATTTCCTTGTAGCTGTCCTCGGCAATGAAATGGTAAAAGGGTGTATTTTAATGTCAGCCTCGCCTCAGCAGAGCTGTTTACAACTCATTAAGATTCAGTTAACCCTGTCAAGGACCTCATTCTGCTGCCCTATTTATGATATAATATTAATTATAATATGCATTTTGTTTTCAGCAAAAAAAAAGTGCAACGGTACAATAATTGAATAACCACAATGTTAACCAATTATCTCAACGTGTTCACTTCTGTTTTCCCCTTATTTAATTCGGTTACATTTTATTTGCAGAAAACAATGGTCAAATTTTTTTCTGAAATTCACATTTAAATCCACTATTTATTTTTGTACTTAAGGCCTTTAAATTGTTTATTTTGCCCTGTTCTTTCACTTTAATACCTGCTTTAAAAACACAAATGATAATCAGCAGGAAATTGATCTGGTTAGAATGGAGCTATGGGATTCGCTGAGTGGGCTGCAGAAAATCCCATCGCTAGTGCAGGATATGTATGTCCAATGAAGCCCTTTGTCCTGAGGAATGGACACTGACCACCCCTAGCTGCCTACACCATGTACCAGCTACAGTATATACAGCTCTATAGCTGTGCCTGTAACTCCATAGATTGCACTCACACATTCACCCACCTCCCTGGAGTGGGGACTCATTGGAATCCCGTATTTTAATTTGAACATTTAGTGGCAAGAAATGAAGGTGATATACACTGTGTCTCTATTAGTAAATGTATGCAGATTTCTGTGAGTGTTATGTATAACACACACACACACACACACACACACACACACAGTGTTATATGTATATATAGTTGTATAGCTTATAAATTCTATCTCATGGTCGTGTATATATATATATATATATATATATATATATATATATATATATATATATATATATACTCTACTGTTCTTTCTCTGTGTGTGTGTGTGTGTGTGTGTGTGTGTGTGTGTGTATAAGTATATATATGGTTTAACACACACACATATATGATCACATATACATTTGAAAATGTGTTACTTATTACAAATGCAGCATAATTTATCCATATTTGGGAGATATTACAATAATTATTATTTCATGTGTAAAAAGATTAATTGTAATGAAGTAATTGCAGAATAGAAACACAAAACATTCCTCTAAACATTCAGATAAAGGTAACTCTCCAATACAGCTGTGTATGAGGTCAGTACAGCTGAGTGTATGATGTCAGTACAGCTGAGTGTGTATGGGGTGAGTGCAACTGAGTGTGTATGGGTTAGAGTACAGCTGAGTGTGTATGAGGTCAGTACAGCTGAGTGTGCGTATGGGGTCAGTACATCTGAGTGTATGTATGGGGTCAGTGCAGATGAGTGTGTATGTGGTGAGTGCAGCTGAGTGTGTATGGGGTGAGTGCAGCTGCCTGTGTATGGGGTGAGTCCAGCTGCCTGTGTATGAGGTCAGTACAGCTGTGTCTGTATGGGGTCAGTGCAGCTGAGTGTGTATGAGATCAGTACAGCTGAGTGCGTGTATGGGGTCAGTACAGCTGAGTGTGTGTGGGGTCAGTGCAGCTGAGTGTGTGTGGGGTCAGTGCAGCTGAGTGTGTGTGGGATCAGTGCAACTGAGTGTGTGTATGGGGTCAGTGCAGATGAGTGTGTGTATGGGATCAGTGCAGATGAGTGTGTATGGGGTCAGTGCAAATGAGTGTGTATGGGGTCAGTGCAGATGTGTATGTATGGGCTGAGTGCAGCTGAGTGTGTGTGGGGTCAGTGTAGATGAGTGTGTGTGTGGGGTCAGTACAGCTGAGTGTGTGTATGGGGTCAGTGCAGATGTGCTTTTATCGGATCAGTGCAGGTGTGTGTATGGGGTCAGAGTATTAGTTTTGAGCCCCTAGTTCTTCATATACGTGAATTCATGTGACCGAGACTTATTACCTGGGAGCCTAATCTTAAACTAAAACACTGGTTACAGTGTATATAGCTGTATATATTATGTATACCGAGTATTCACATACATCTATGTATACATACATGCACACAGTAACTGTGTGTGTGTATAAATAAATATAAATACATAGTACAGTATATATGTATAAATATATATATCTCATTGGCCGTCATATTTAATGTTCACGTATTTCGTTTATGTTCAAAGTACTGTTTTATAATTAATGAATAGAAAGTGTATGTGTCTGTCTGTCTGTCTGTCTGTCTCTCTCTCTCTACACACTTAGATGGATAGATATATATGTGAATATATTTTATAATATATATATATACACAGTACACAAACACGATATATATATGTATATATATATATATATATATATATATATATATATATATATATATATATATATATATACATACACACACACACATTCAATTAATGTATTATGAAACAGACCTTTGCACACACAGATTGCACAATACTGTATATAGAAATCAGTATGTATTTCGGTGTGGAATTGAATAATATACATCTTTCAGAGACTTCATTGCCACAGGAGTCATAATTCCACCTTTCACATAAAGCACAGAAGGGTCTGGGCTAGGACTGTGCCCGAGAGCTGCAGCAGGAGCCAGCACTGCAAGAGTTACACGAGGTCGGTGTTTGATTGCACATCTGTCAGATTTTAGGCTGGTGACGTGTGGGAGCAGGAAACTGGAGTGTTTGGTACTAAAATCGATGAGACTTAGCTCTGGGCTGAGAGCAGAAGCAAGCAGGGCAGTAATCTCTGGAGAGGGAGAGATCAGAGAAGGCTTCACAATAGGACTGAGGCTGGATTCAGCCAGGAGCTCCTCTGCAAACAGCACCAAAGCGGCTCATCTTCTTCTGCACAACCAGAAAACCAGGCTCTGTGCACAGAAAACCCCCCTCTTGTTCTTGCCAGGAAAATGAAGAGACAGGAACCTACTAGCCTTGGGAATAGGGGCTGGCCAGTTGAGTTGTGACATCTCATTTGAAGATCTTGCAAGATTGAGTTGACCAAGGGAAGACTTAATGAAGAAGCAGGTTCGGTGTTCTGGAAGATACAGTAGACCTAACCAGGCTGTGTGGAATGTACCTGCTTATAGACAAAGACACAGACCAGCAATAGGTAAGGGTCTTGTTCTAAATATCTGCATTGCCCCCGTTTCTGGATTGTAGTGTTAACGTTACAAGGTTAATTGGTGAATTATCTGAAGAACTAGAGACAATCAACGTAGCTTGGAGAACTGGCACTGAGCATAGGGGCTCTTTCCAGGAAATAACAATGAATTGTGCTGGTTGTGGCCGCTAATCAGACAATAACCAGAGACAAAAGCCTGTGAGAATCAGTGCTACATCTTCTTATTAAAAAGCAGAGTGATTTACTCAGACCTTAAACTGTGGTTCTCTCCAGCCAATTTAGAGTAATGATTAATGACCCCAAGACTAGATAAAGAGGAGGATGCAGTAGCCTGGAGTCATGAATGTCCAGTTGGGTTTGGAGAACACTGAAGAAATGTCCGGCTCAAACCAGGAGCTAATGCACAGCCAAGGTAGGACTTTATATCCACCTGTCCCTAGATCTTCGCTGGTGTCCAGCATGACCTCTGTGTTGGATGGAAGTGACTACCATCGCTCAGAACACCATCTGGCTACCTCTCTGCACCCTGGGCTTGGGTTTGGAGGTGACTCCCCAACAGCATCAGCCAATAATTACACAACATTGACCCCTCTCCAGCCCCTCCATGAAAAGTTCCATCACCATCAGCACCATCAGTGTGTCCCAGTTGGGAATGTGATTGGAAGTTTTACTCTCATGAGGGAGGACAGAGGCTTGGGGCCACCTACCAACTTTTATAGCCACTATCCCAAAGATATAAGTATGGGGCAGAGCCTGTCCTCATTACCTAGCCCAAACATGACAACCATGCACAGTTATGGTCATGCCTCTGGACACTTGGCTAATGAAAAGATGGTCTCTGGGAATGGTTTTGATGCCCACCCCACCATGTTTAGCAGAATTGATCAGCACTTTTCCAGAGAGTTGTCCCCACCTCCGCATTCTGGAGTGGGGTCTCCCAACTCCATGCATCAACACCCTTATGTTCATCACAGGTCTGAAATAAACTGCAGACAAAACCCTCCCATGCCAACACAAAGCACTGTCCTTACCAGTCAGCTAGAAGAAATTAATACCAAAGATGTTGCCCAAAGAATAATAGCAGAGCTGAAGAGATACAGTATCCCCCAGGCTATATTTGCAGAGAGAGTCTTGTGTAGGTCCCAGGGGACTCTGTCAGATCTCCTGAGGAACCCAAAACCCTGGAGCAAGCTGAAGTCTGGAAGAGAGACTTTCAAGAGGATGTGGAGGTGGCTTCAAGAACCAGAGTTCCAGAGAATGGCAGCTTTAAGGTTAGAAGGTAAGATACTTTCTATCAAGCATGCTGTTGAACTGGACCTTGAACAATACAGGGAAATTTCCCATCCACACACGTACAATGAGAGAGAAGTCACCTGTGATTCCATAAACATTTTAGGTCAGCTCCCCAGAGGTCACTCGTGTGAAATTACTTTGGTGCCCTTCTGGGCTCTTACGCTGTCAGTTCTAAGTTATAGAGAGGTGTGTCCAGATTTGTGTTGTTTGCTGAGGTTTAAACATGCACTGGATGCCTGTACAATATGCGTGTAGGGTAATAAGGCACACATAAGACTGGTCACCTTTGTTTGGAATTATGATGCGCAGGAGGACGTCAATGATGATTAAAATGAGAGTAGATTCAACAGTACAACTATCTGATTGTGCTTCCTCTCATAATAGCCTTTAGGGACACAATCATAATATGGTAACCCAACTCCAGATGTTCCCTCTGCAGCAAGGAGAGACACAGACCCAGAGGAGCCCTTATGGGTGAAATCACCCTATGGAGACAGAACAGCAGATGGTGACAAAATGTCACCTAATGGCCCCTGCAGGAGTGACCACGTTCTCCTTTTGTGCAAATTGTACAGGCTCCCTGTTTTGGGGAAATGGCTCTATCAGAGCCTCGTTACATTCATATATCTATGAACAGAAACATTATGAATATCCAGAAGATTGTCCCTTTCCCTCTTATCTTCCCTGTATTGTTTTTGGTGGGTTTCTTCTTAACACACACACACACACACACACACACACACACACACACACACACACACACACACACACACACACACACACACACACACACCAGATTATAGTTAAACAACAAATGTTCTGTAATATTTAATAAAATTAAGTCTATAACATCATCATAGTTTATCTATCTACTGTATCTATCTATTTCTCTCTCTCTCTCTCTCTCTCTCTCTCTCTCTGAAAAATGATAGAGATGTAGATAAGAAAATGATAGAGATGTAGATAAGTGATCGAGAATACATAGTGTATAGAGAGATAGGATATAGACATACAGTATGTGTTCAGTTTTCTAACAATACTCAGACTGTCAGAAAGATATAGATGTGTGTGTGTGTGTATATTATATATATATATATATATATATATATATATTATATTTATATATTTATATGTGTGTATATATATAAATATATATATATAAATATATATATATATATATATATATATATATATATATATATATATATATATATATATATATATATATACATTTAGAGGTATCAGTACCGTGTTAGCCGAGCTTCAATAATCAAAAAATAAATAGATGATACCACAGAACGGTATCATCTATTTATTTTTTGATTATATATATATATATATATATACATATATATATATATATATACACACACACATCTATATCTTTCTGACAGTCGGAGTATTGTTAGAAAACTGAACACATACTGTATGTCTATATCCTATCTCTCTATACACTATGTATACTCGATCACTTATCTACATCTCTATCATTTTCTGTTGCTCTTTGTATCTATCCATCCGCCCACCATTCCTAAAGTCATGGTTTTATATTGGTTATTTGATAACCACACATTTATTTTGCCTTTGCCAACACAGCGCCATTTATTTTTACATGCACTTCATTTAACACTCCAACACCAATCCATGGCTGTGTGTAAGTTTTGTAGCCGTGTTATCTTGCAGCTATCATCTCTTCTGCGTATTTCCCAAACCAAATAGATTGCTACTCATCTACTACGTGATTCAGTACAAAGGGGTCAGCTTATCATGGCTGCAGGAGGGATGCAGGTTCAGTTTGGGCTAGGTTTGGGGCTAAATATACTCCACTTGCAGGGCTCTCTGGCACTAATGTGTTACATGGATGCAGCCTACTACATACATTCATGTGACACAATTGGATCTGCGCCACTCTTAAACCATTTCTTTAAAAGTTTTCCAGATTATTTATTTTATTTATAATATGTTTTAACAGGAAGTAATACTTTGAGCGTTACCTCTCGTTTCCAAGTATGTCCTGGGCACAGAGTTATGATGACAAATACATCGTTCCATTAAGTGAGCAGGATTATACATTATATGCAAGACATTGCATGCACAGTAAGATGAAGATATGGTATTTATTCGGGGAAAAGAAATGTCAGACAGAATTATTTCTGGGGGTGTGGGGGTGCTGTACATTCAAAACCAGTAACATACATACATTACCATCATGTCAAAATGTAGATACCTGGGGTGGCGGCTGCAGCACCCCTAATTCCACCCTCACAATATCAAATATTTGCATGGGATCACGTAAAAAATGACCGCCCCAGTGAATTTATTGAACTGGGCCGTGGTCTTCCCTTTTTGGTTCTTGCAATAAACGCAGCACAGGAGTATGACCATTTATAGATAAGGTGCGATCGTGTTCCGTGGCACCATACCACGGAGGCAGGAAACCCGTGATAGCCAAAATATAACTGGTTTACCCACACTCTAACCCGAAGATACAGCAATTATCTGCTAAGACGAGCACGCAAATGTCCGCTTGCATCTATTCCGTGGGAGACGTGACATTTACTAATCTTGTTACATATATTTGACACTGGTCTCTTATGTTCAAAAGCAGAGTTTATTGAAGGGGTGGGCATCTCTAGTCCTCAAAGGCCAGCAACAGGTCAGGTTTTTAGGATATCCCTGCTTAAGCACAGGCAGCTCAATCAGTCCTAGCTTCAGCACAGATGGCTCAATCAGTGGCTCAGTCTTTGACTGAGCCACTGATTGATCCACCTGTGCTGAAGCAGGGATATACTGAAAACCTGTGCTGTTGGTGGCCCATGAGGATTAGAGTTGCCCACCCCTGGGGTAGACAGTATAATTATTATTGTTTATTTGTGAAGTGCCAACACAAGCCGCAGCGTGGTACATAGGGGGTACAGAGTTATGTAAGGGACATAAACCGTTACATACAAGTGAGGATGAACATGCACAAACAGATACAGAGATGTAATGAGGGCCCTGCTCCGGGGAGCTTACAATCTAGCGTACAATACCACGACTTTATTTACCTACCAGCGCTGCCATTTTCTAAAGTTTCCCCCATCCTGTTTTTAGAAAATAAATATTAGATACATTATAAAATGAGCTACAACCGGGGGCGCCAGTTCTGAACCATAAATCAGATACAGTGCCACTGTGGGATGTTACCCGGCCTGGCAGGGAAGGGGTTCACCGGTGAAGATTAGGACATTGGATCCATTTTCTAACCTGAACCAAAGACAGACAGGTGTACAAAATGTGTACATTGTTTTACAGTGTATGAAATAAGTGTCCTTTGTCTTAAAGAGGCGGCTCTAGGGCAGCACAAGTCAGCCATCTTTGCTGCACCCCAATAAGAAATCACTGATATATACTTACACCCCCTTCACTGCCAGAGAACCAGTCAGCAGCGGGGTGACAATATAAGAAAGAGATGAGTAAAAAGCCACCTTCAGATTACAACATTTTCTAAAAACATTCCAGAATAAACTATTAAAAATGATTTGGGAAATGGAGACATCTGATTTTTCATAGGTCAATTTTATGTTAACCCATTAAACATATTCACGGTCAATACTTCACTGTGCGTGGTACTACATGTTTTAATTGTTCGTGTTACTTGGGTGAGTGCTTTTTGTTTAAAGCAGCTCAATAAAACCTGCTGGTGGTTGAACTGTAGTCTATGTATGGCAGTGTTTTTTAACCTTTTTTTTTTGCCTAAGGAACCATATCATTATAGAGTGAAAGTCGGCGGAACCCCAACCCTCTCTAATAGCATATCTGAGATCAGATGCATTGTAAGGAACCCCAACCCTCTCTAATAGCGTGTCTGAGATCAGATGCATTATAAGGAACCCCAACCCTCTCTAATAGTGTGTCTGAGTCAGATGCATTGTAAGGAACACCAACCCTCTCTAATAGCGTGTCTGAGATCAGATGCATTGTAAGGAACCCCAACCCTTTCTAATAGCGCATCTGAAATCAGATGCATTGTAAGGAACCCCAACCCTCTCTAATAGCGCGTCTGAGATCAGATGCATTGTAAGGAACCCCAACCCTCTCTAATAGCGCGTCTGAAATCAGATGCATTGTAAGGAACCCCAACCCTCTCTAATAGCGCGTCTGAAATCAGATGCATTGTAAGGAACCCCAACCCTCTCTAATAGCGCGTCTGAGATCAGATGCATTGTAAGGAACCCCAACCCTCTCTAATAGCGCGTCTGAAATCAGATGCATTGTAAGGAACCCCAACCCTTTCTAATAGCGCGTCTGAGATCAGATGCATTGTAAATTCTTCTGTATTTGGTACCATTTTCAAATGACCTGAAAATTTCAGGGAACCCTTTAGGGATGCCTGGGGAACCTAAAGGTTCCTAGGAACTCCTGTTGAAAAATACTGGTGTATGGCGTAACCAAATATTTGGGTTTGTGGTATTGGTCCAGTGTCTCACATTCTTTGCTCTCAGTACTGTTACATGTAACACAAGAGATTGACATCACATATGAAGGTTGCAGTTTTTCATACATCTCATTATAATGTTGCACTGTGCTGTTCCTATAACCTCTCCATATTGCTCAGTAATGTACACAAATTACCAGAGGGCTAAAACCACACCCGCAGTGCTTCAGTTGGCAATGTTTTGGAATATAGATCCCGCATGGTAGGGAGATTCCTGCCCCATGGAACTTACAATCTACAAGTATTGGCTACTGTGTGTTTAAAGTTTCAACTTTGAAAGCAATGTAAGGTTCAGCCTTAGATAGAAGCAAAGTAAAGGGATCAATGTGTGATGATAGTAAGGGTTAGACCAGGGGTAGCCAACTCCAGCCCTCAAGGGCCACCAATGGCTCAGGGTTTAAGGATATCCCTGCTTCAGCACAGGTGGCTCAATCAGTGGCTCGGTAATCGACTGAGCCACTGATTGAGCCACCTGTGCTGAAGCAGGGATACCCTTAAAACCTGATCTGTTGGTGGCCCTTGAGGACTGTAGTTGACCACTCCTGGTATAAGGCTTCTGAAACCATGTTTTAGTTTGTACTCGTAGTAAGATGACTCTTGGAAGGAGTTTCAGTTCCTCCGGCCCCTCCCTGGCGTGCGATGTTACTGTGCATTGACTCAGACTTGGATTACGGGGGCTATGTATCAAGGAAAAAGGGGTTCAATTCTAGAACAAAATAAACTGCTGCAGATGTACTGCTGCGGCACAGTTTATTCGAGCATTTGCCCGTTCTGTGCCGCAGCAGTAGCCTGGCGCGCGCCCGAGTGTGACGGGCGCACGCCGAAGCAGCGGAAGAGCGCCCTCCGATCGGGGCGCTCTCCCTACTGCTGCCGGGTCCGCCGGGTTCCCCGGAACCACCTGCCGCTGTCCCGCGATCGCGGGACACCAGGGCTCCCTCGGGGAGCCCCTGGACATGCGTGCAGGGGGCGCACGCTCCCGATGACGCGTGACCGCGCGTCTATGACGCGCGGCACGCCGAGGGGCGGCCACTAGCAAGCCGGGAGATTTCCCGGCTTGCGGTACCGACCACACTTCAATAAAGTGTGTCGGTAGTGTATCAAAGAAAAAATCCTATTAGTTTCAATGATAAATATGGTGCACATATTTTACCCCAGAATTGCCCCACTTTTGCTTTGATAGTGGTAATTCTATATCCACAGAAGCGGCTGTTTGACCAAAAATCCTATTAAAATTAATGGGGAATTTTGGCAGCAAACTGGTCAAACAGATGCTTCGGTGTGTATAGAATAAGGCCCTAATTGCCTAATCTAGATTAGATTATTCGGAGAAGTAGCGGAAAAAATGCTGAAGCCCCTCCTCTTTATTTTATATGTATGTATGCATATCTATTTATATAGTGCCAAAAGTGTACTCAGCGCTTCACAAAGAATACAGTATTGTATTGTATGTCTTTATTTATATAGCGCCATAAATGTACATAGCGCTTCACAGTAGTAATACATATCATATAAATAACAAATAATATAAATAACAGGTCATGGGAATAAGTGCTTCAGACATAAGAGTAACATTAAGGAAGAGGAGTCCCTGCCCCGAGGAGCTTACAGTCTAATTGGTAGGTAGGGAGAACGTATAGAGACAGTAGGAGGGAATTCTGGTAAGTGCGTCTGCAGGGGGCCAAGCTTTATGTATACAGTATACAATAAGCGCAGCAAAGTCAGACAATAGGAAAGGAAATCCCTGCCCCGAAGAGCTTACAATCTAAGTGGTATGATGGGAGACTTGCAGAGACAGCAGGTGAGGGAATAAGTGCTGCAGATGGCAAGGTTTGGCCACAATGGTTGGTAGAAGTGACTGTGGATGTGGGACCATAGCCACGAGTGCCGGCTATTGGGATGCTTGATTTGTGGGGCGAGTTTTAAGGTTAGTCAGTATTAAAATCAGATAGGTTAACACCATTAGCAGGGGAAGAGGGGGCATGTGTGTATATGGCTGGGTCCAGAATTAAGAAAGATATCCCAGCAGCAGGAAGGAGTTGACAGAGAAGTTTTATATAGGGTGAAGTTATATAGGGTGAAGTTATATAGGGTGAAGTTATATAGGGTGAAGTTATATAGGGTGAAGAGATAACCGGAGAAAAGTCCTGAAAAAAATGGTTATGGATTTTTGGCCAAATGGCAAATCTTGAATAAAAGCATCTGGCTTCGCTAAACTCTCTCTTCACCCCTTATTTAATTTACTCAGATGGTATATCGGCTCAACAAATCATCAGCATGATACGATTTGTTTCAGCTGGGTTGCCTAGATAAAGTAGGCACAATTGTATCTTAAAAATGGGGAAAAAATACATGAAATGAGCTGAAAAGCAGCTAGGTGGTGATTCAATTCCATATGATCCGGTTTACCCAATTTAAAGAGTCACTTACATTTTTTTATCATTGGAAATCCTACACATCTTTAAATATGTCTAATTGTCCCTTACAATGCAGGTTTTGGTCCCACATTTGGCCATCGTACAGTATGATCACCAAGGTCACCCCTAGTTCTTGCCAGTCCTCACATACTTACTTTTGACACTCCCCCCATCAAGCTTAACCCTTTGCTTTCACTGACGACAGAAGTGAAGGGGAGAAGTCCTCTTCCTGTCCTCGGCCAGCCACATGGCGTTCAGCACTGCACAGAACTCGATCTCACACTAGAAACTGAGCATATAGCATACGTCATGGTAACCACATCAAGAGGCACCCACATGGTTACATCCTCCTGCGTCTTTCTTTAGTTTTCATGGTGGATTTGCAAAATTAAATGTAACTTACCATTAGCAGATCACTGAGAAGTAGGTGTCTAGGGAGCTTAAACCATTGGACTAAACCAACCTTACAAAAATCCTAATTAACTTCCAAATGTCATGGTATGGGATTTTTACTCCGGGTTTTCCTTAGATTTTTGACACTCCTTTTTCCGGGCGTTGCATTGATTACTTTTTCATTGATTTGTTTCCCGTTTTTTTTTTTTTTTTTAATCGTCATTTGTGTATTTTCCTCATTTTTCCAGAATTTATATTAAAAAAAAAAATTAGCCAAAATGAATAGTATTGTTTCAGGGGAAGAGTGGGGTTTTTTTTGTTGCCAAAGCTGAGGCTTCAGACTACATAGAATATGGCCCTGACTGGTTAATTTTGGTCTTAGGAGGGACTGCAGCTTGATGCCTGTAGCTACCTCTGGGCAGTGGAGGGGTTAAGGCAAACCATTGATTTCTGCAGCTGACCCAGTCAGTCGACGCGCACGCACACACGCGCCACTCATAAACTACCCACAATCCCCTGCGTTCGATTCCTCCGGGTTCTTTCCGTGAGGGATTTTATTGATTTTTTATTTGATTTTTTTGGCCGAAATTAGCCCCGTTTCCCCCTTCCCCCCCCCCAATCTTTATATTTTCGCTGCCGCATTTCTCTCATTACCAAAAAAAAAAAGACAAGCAGTGGAAAAGATGAAAGCAGCTTGAGATTACATGGAAAATGCTCGCTGCCTGGTGTGGGGATAGCATGCAGAATGCAGTATAAATGCGATATAAAATAACACACCTTCGTAGTCTGGGTGTGCTTCTGTCTGCTATTGTTTCTATCCAGTGCTGCCCGTTCATGTATAAACAAAAAGTGTTCTCTTGTTGTATGGGCCTTATTGTATAAAGCGTGGGGGCTCAACTTCAGTCCTCAAGAGCTACCAACATGTCAGGTTTTCAGGAAATCCTGCTTCAGCAGAGGTGGCTCAATCAGTGGCTCACTCAAAGACTGAGCCACGGATTGAGCCACCTGTGCTGAAGCTGGGACTGATTGAACCACCTGTACTGACGCTTGGACTGATTGAGCCACCTATGCTGAAGCTGGGACTGATTGAGCCACCTGTGCTGAAGCAGGGACATCCTGAAAACCTGACCAGTTGGTAGCTCTTGAGGACTGGCGTTGGGCCTACTATAAAGTGTGATAACGCCAATCCAGCGCTGCCGCACAGACGGCCTTTGCAAAGCCAATGGGACTTTGTGTGCAGTAGCGCCAAAGCAGCACCATTGCATTTTAAAGCAGGCCCTATGTGTTTGTTTGCAGTACGTGTGCTTGCCCTCCTCACTGCTTAGCATGCTATAGCTCACCCAATAAATATACTGCTTATAAGCACATTCAGACAGCACCACAACCCTGCCTTTCCCCATTATCTCTTAGCATACAATGGTTCCACTGCAGCCAGGGATTCTGGGTAATGACATCCAATTGAGCACACAGTGTCACCTTTTACTTCTTGTCCTTTTTAGCATGGACCCCCTATAAGCTTATGCCTGCCGTATCACACAGGTTTTTCAGCACAGTCTGGGTTAAGAAGTGCAGAGCCAGTATACCTGCTCATAGACATCTGTTTGGCCTTTTGGGTCTAATCGGTGTGACTGGATAGTTATTCTGGCTTTGCAACGTGACCACTGGTGGTGAGTATAACCAGATAAAGGAGAGGGGAGGTGCACTCACATTTACAGTGAAGAGCTGCCCCGGGTGCTCAGAAAGCCCCAGCGAGTTGGGGTATAGAAAATCCTGGGAAGAAAAGAAGACGGCCCTCCAGTGGGATACAAAATGTTTGAGTAGAGTAAAAGAATAAGGATCAACATTTTGGTGTCTTGACAAATGTCCACACTGCTGGTTCCCAGATGTCCAGTATTGAACTGGACTGTCCTGTATTTGGACATCCAGTAAAAAATGAGAGGTAATACTGGACTTGTGTGTGTATACCGGTATTACCTCTCTGAACATGTATGTGTATACCGGTATTACCTCTCTGAACATGTATGTGTCCGGTATTACCTCTCTGGACATGTATGTGTATACCGGTATTAGCTCTCCGGGCGTGTATGTATACCGGTATTACCTCTCTGGACATGTATGTGTCCGGTATTACCTCTCTGGACATGTATGTGTCCGGTATTAGCTCTGTGGACAAGTATGTGTCCGGTATTACCTCTCCGGATATAGTGACCTGATCGGCTTGGGGGGCCGCGGGATTTCACAGAGCAGGGAGAGAGCAGGGCCGCTGCTAGGGGGCTGCGCAGCTTCCTCCATCCTGATTGGCAGCTGCTGGGTAATGCAACTAATCAGGAGGAGGAGTCAGGAGCCTGGGGGTGGGGCCAAGAAGAGGAGGAAACAGCATTGAGCGGTAAGGCACTGATTATGGTCCCTGCGCGGCCGCGTGAGAACGAGCACGCCACCGCCCGCACTCCTGCAGCCCAAGCGATTTGTGAACTTGGCTGCAGGAGATCGTAGATGCGTTGCGGGGGCGTGGCGGGGGGGTGGCGGGGGCGTTGCGGGGGCATGGCGGGGGGGTGGCGGACTCGTCACGAAGTTGGTTCGCCCTCATTGGCTGAACCAGCTCATGTGCGCTGTTGTCATGCAGCAGCCGCCTGAAAATACAAAATGTGTTGTATTTTCAAAACGCGGCCGCGTCAACGCGCCTCACCACCTGTAGGCGCGCAGACACGGGGGTAGCTCCCATAAGAAAATACAGCAGAGTGCTTGCCGGGTGTGCGCACGCAAGCTCGTGCACGCAGAAACGCCGGCACCATAATCCAAGCCTAAGAGTGGAGAGGGGTGTGTGTGTCTTGAGAGCCTCATGCCTTTCACCATTGCGTCCACCATTGCCACCTGGCAACCCTAGTCCGCACTAGCACTGAAACATCGAACCTTGTACTTTTGTACTACTAAAACATTTTTTGCCAAGACCACTGGAGTCTTCAATTCTTCCTTGGAGTGGGTATAACCAGACACCAAAAAGTTATGGCGAGTGAAAAAGTGACAAAAACCGTCCATCGTGTGCAGCAAATAAAAATGCCGCTTGTGAGTACACTCACGTGTCTCAGACAGGTGTGCAACCCATATAGCTCACCATCATATCTATGCCACGCGAGAAGGGGAACAGCCTACAGAAGCACATTCATTGATATCAGGGCCCGGAGTGATGGCGGTTACAGAGGCCCCGCGCTCTTCCCCACAACATCGAAACTGATTGCCGGGGGGAGAGAGTGCCGGGCCTCTGTAACCGTCTCTTACCTTCTCCCCGGCTTCTCCTCGCCTGCATCTTCTGATTGTCACGATGTGTCTCCATGTGTTAAATGTCCTTAAATTCGCTTTTTCTATAGATTTACGTCAGCATAACAGAATTCAGCATTCTTGTCGTTTGCACACAAAAACAAAACGTGTATTTTGAAAGTAATTACTTACATACAAAAATAGTAAGACTGACGATGGTGTTTCAAATAGATTGATATTTTTAAGAATAGTTGCACATAGTAACCTTCTTTCTGTTAATATTCTCTCCAGGTATTAACATGTCATTTCTCCTCTTCATGGTATTATCACTCTTCGGCCTGGCCACCTGCCTTCCTCGTTCCTTCCTTGTCTCTGTCTTTTCTTCTAAAGCTTACTAAGCTGACTGCTGTATTTATCCATAATAATAATAATAAATAATAATAATAATAATAATAATAAAGACCCACCCAGTCAGCCATGTTAACCTTTAAAATGTTATATCCCAACATGGTATTCACCTACATTACTGATGTCATATGAACTACCTCTGAACATATAAGTAGTTTCAAACTTGCTGAATGGAAAGTCTTATGCAGCATTTTTCCCAGTTAGGACTTACAGCTGTCCAACAACTATAGACCAGGAATTTACCTTTTGGGTCAATTCTGTCTGTCAGAATAGATCTGACCTTTTACTTACAATACTTCACATCTAACAAAATCTACAGAAATATTGGAACAACTGTATTGTATCTTCAATGTAATTCTCCAATACATATGGAAATGTATTCTCCAATGTTCAATAAACTGAACATACAATCAGACAATATATATATATATATATATATATATATATATATATATATATATATATATATATATATATATATATATATATATATAAATAAATATATATATAGACGAATATGTAGATATGAAGGAAAGTCCAGACTATCATACTGTATACTTTAACATTCTGCCTTTGATAACAGATTCATTCATTACAATATAATTATTGCTAAATTGGATTTCTTACTCCATGCCAACGTGACATCGCAGAGATGAAGAAGATGCCGGAGAAGGTAAGAGGGCCTGCGTTCTCCCCCGGTTACCAAGCCCCACCAAATTACAAGCCGGCCCTGATTGATATGTTACAAAACAGGGAGACCAGAAATAGATACAGATTGTCATGGGGACACGGGAGGCATTATTTCAGCTCGCTTAAAAAGTAGGGAAGTAATGTAACATGGCAATGCTGCAAGCCAGCAGAATGCAGGGTTACTGGGAGAGGTATTAGCATCGGTCGTTGACTGAGCCACTGATTGAGCCACCTGAGCTGAAGCAGGGATATCCTCAAAACCTGGCCTGTTGGTGGCCCTTGATGACTGGAGTTGGCCACCCCTGGTCATTGGTGTGAGACCTCAACGAATGTACGGTGAGTTCTGGAGACCCATATCTCCAGAAGAATATACATAAGTTGGAGATTGTGTAAAGAAGGGTTACTAAAATGGTGTATGGTCACTACAACATTAAAAAAAAACTCAGGAAAGACGCTGAAGGGTGGGAGGCTTAGGGGATATGTAAGGAAGCCATTCTTCACTGAAAGGAAGGTGGGTTCATGGTACAGCCGCCCAGCATAGGTGGTACAGGCAGGTGGTACAGCAAGGGATGTCAAAGCTGCTTGGGATAGACATTATGCTATCCTAAATCTGAAACAAAGCCCATGCTTTGCATGCCTTTTCTTTCAGAAGACAACCCAGTTCAATGAGAGGTGCGTAATCTGAATGAGAAGTGGGTAATCTAGCTGAGTGTGCTAATACACAGGGGTTATATACACATTCAAATAGTTTTGCTGTGTATTGATGTTCCAGTTGTCAGAAGGTGCACCATAAAGGGTTTGAGGATTGGAACCTGGAAAATAAAAACCTGGGGGGCTTATTGTCCACAAGATGACTTTGGTCTGTACGTGGGACTGTACATGGGACAGAGAGGTATGTGTCCCAGATGCTTTTGTATGAGAGGAGTGGAAAGGTGTATGTGTGCCAAAGGTCTCTGTATGTGAGGAGGGGGTGAAAGCAATGCCGTGAGCAGAATCAGTATGTGGCGTGGGTGCCAGGTACCTCTGCTGCACAGCAGTTGAGAGATATGTGTCCTTGATGTATATTTTGGAGGATGGATGAGAAATGTGTCCCTGATGTCTCTTTTGAAGATGGGTGACGGGTGTGTGTCTAAAATGTTACCATAGCAGACAGTATGGGGTGTGTCCCTCTGACATAAGAAGTGGGTTAAGGGGTGTCCCCAGTATCTCTATCATGTGGCTGAGATGCGGAATGATTGTGAATCCCATTAAACCCACATAGTGTCAGCATGTGCAGAACGGTTGTCCTCCCCTGTCCATTAGTTGCTTCTATGGCACTTACAAATCACCATGACTGTAAAGTTGTCATGCGCCATTCTCCTCTCCGGCTCCATCATGAGTTACGACCATTGCAGTTGTCCATATTTCCGCATCCCATGGGTTGGTTCCTAACCCCGACACCTACAACTGTTCTGTAGGATTGTAACCTGAAGTTTGGGATGGATGTTACACCCCCTATCTTTACCCCTCCTCTGCCTTCTCCCCCGTCCCTAAATGATCAGTTTATTTATAGGGTGCATGTATAAATCTCATCGCTTTATCATTAGGGTGGAGCAAAGAAAATGGACCACTGCCCCCCTCCCATCGAAAGCTAATTTCAAGAATGATTTCAAATACTCAGGACAGAAAATGCATCATTTAGTTCTCACTTGTGAAACATCCCGCTGGCTAACGCTCTGTTTTATCCAACATGGAAGCGAACCTTTGTGATGTGATTTATATACCTTACAGGTGCCACAAAGAGCAGTGGAATTAAAGCCACCGATCCTCTCTTGCTGTAGGTCCCACTATTAAACTGTGGACGTATAACTTGGGGTTGGACGGCCACAGGCACTCGGGGGTTAACGTGTATATATACAGTGCTGTTTGCAGTCTGCGGAGATGTGATCAATATTTTTTCTATCCGTGTGCAGCGTCCCAGACAGGGGGAGGGGCGCGGGAGGAAGGAATGTGACCAAATGGGGACAGAAGGTGGGCAGTCAGGAAAAGGGTATATATATATATATATATATATATATATATATATATATATATACAGTATATATATATATATATATATATATATATATATATAAACTAAAATTGTAGCGCCACAGTATTAATAGTAATAAACTAAAATAGTGACTAAAGTGTTAATAGAATATAGTGAACTTAAATGTAAAAATGTAAAGTGTAATTACTTATAAACAACATATAAGTTATTAAATAAAAATGTATCACACAAAACTTCACAACATATACATAAAATATGTGAAAAGTGCAAAAAACATCAAGGAAAAGAGTCCAACCAGTCCTTTTTAAATCAGTCCATAGAACATGTGGATAATTAATGCTGGTGTGGGGGGTCTTCGGCTGCTCTCAATAAGGATGAACCACATCCAAGATTACCTAAAAAAGAAAAAGAAGACAGCGCACGCCCCATAGCATAATACTTCCCTTCCCTTTTTATTATTAAATCTACAGTATTATGCTATGGGGCGTGCGCTCTCTCTTCATATATATATATATATATATATATATATAAGACCCTGGCAACAGGACAGTGTCTGTCACTCACTCACCCACCCCATGCCACGGATAGTGATAGAATAGTACTGAAGCTGTAGATGTTATATATATATATTGTTATTATCTTATTCATTATCTGGCATTTACTTCTGTTAACCTGTTCGCTGCCAGGGGTGCCATCCACGCATTTTCGGGGAGGCCGACAGGGCAAGTATTTAAGCACAATGATACACATACAGACAAAATGATACACACACTAACACACAAATTCTGACACCCACACACAGGCATTGATAAGCATAGCCTGGACACACACACACACACACACACACACACACACACACTGATATATACAGAGATGCACACTGACATGTACACTGATACATACAGACGCACACATGTTTACATATTGTTAAATACTGCAGGAATTGTAAGCCGGGGCCTATTTGGGTGCTACGACCTGTAGAAGCTGTTACATAAGGAGTGCTTTCACTTAATTGCATGTCCTACAGTTGTTGCTTAGTGGGAGTCTGGGTACCATTTTTAATCCCCTTGTCTGTTCCTTCCACATCTGCCCACAGCCTGCAAAAGGAAAGAGCAAGAGCAAAGCAAAACAGGAAGAAACCACGTTCCTAAGAGGCACCGGCTGGTCTTCACTGACATCCAGCGACGTACGCTACACGCCATCTTTCATGAGAACCAGCGGCCCTCCAAGGACCTGCAGATCACCATCGCCCAGCAGCTGGGCCTGGAGCTCTCCACTGTTAGCAACTTCTTCATGAATGCTCGCAGGAGGAGCCTGGAC
>NC_134489.1:33420213-33452713 GCF_040206685.1 Ascaphus truei
ACATCTCAAACATTCAGGGACCATTTAACACCTAAAGTCATAAATCGCATACTGCACATGGGGGATGGATAGGTTTTACGCTTGATACCTAACTGTATCTAGGCAGGTTGCACACAAAATGTGCTGTGTAGTCCTCTATTCTGTATGGGCCCTGTTTCTTCATATCTCTCTCTAGCTATTATGGGGTGGCCACTTGCACTGGTGATACGCCGAGTTCAGATTTCAAACCTGCGAAACTGCCTCTATACACACACACACATACTGTACACACATGCAGACATTCTACAGAGATTAAGTGTTGCAATACTAAACTACACAGAGATACTCAGTATCATTTGATAGCAAATGTACATTTCCATTTGAGACAATGAAATAGTTTTGAAATCAGTTGATTGGACAGATAATGCCACCATTACTCACATAACGTGTACCTGCTCCTTTGTCACTTGCATGGTAAATGGCTGGGTAAGGACAAAGCAGAATATTTCTACCTCATTTTAGGGGGTTACTTAAAAATGGCTGCCAGGGATTTGTAATTCAGCTATAAACCCTCTTTGCTGCCAGAGGGTAAAGACATCTTCAGTGTTACAGAAATGTAGCCTCCAAATGTTTAAGGATGTCTGTACAGTATTTTTGTTATAAAATGTGAAATGGATAATGTCTATTCTCTTCAAGAGGCAGCCATCTTGGATTTGTGACATCATTGATGCTAGATACCTTGCTAATCCCTTAGTTTTTTTTATGGGACAGCGCAAATGTGTCCTTTCCCTCACTGCTATTGTGAAGAGCACATGAAAAAGCAAGGAGGGAGTGTAACATTTATGCGTCAATCCTGGAAAGCAAAAAGCAACTTGGATGAGCAGTGCCAGATCTCAATATCACGATCAACGTCACAGATTCAAAATGGCCGCCCTCTGACACCAAAGGAGAAAATAAGGACATAGCAGATGTCCAAACAAGAAAATAACGGCCTAAGAAATATCAAAATTGCCATCCCCTGACTACAGAGGAGAAACTAACTACATCACAAATTCAAAATGGCCGTCCCTCTGACACCAAAGTAGAAAAGAAGGTTTCTTTTAATTACCTTAGAGTAGACGTCCTCTTCTATTGCTCCAATTGTACAGAAAGGACACCATTTTAATAGTTACAATATTTTAAGGCTATGGATTTCTTTTTACAAAGGGTGTAAACTGCATTGAATGTGTTTCAGGCCCCTTTGACAATCAAGGGGGGTTACGTAGCCCTGCCTCGTCTCTTTATACCAAAGATTTTACAAACCAGAAGTGTATGTGCGTGTGGCAATTATTTGGCGGACCTTCGCATGGCTTGTCTGAATTCACTTCGCATTGGTGTTGGCTTCAAGCTCGAAGCAAAACATCGCCAGTATCTCAGGGGTGGCCAACTCCAGTCCTCAAGGGTCATCAGCAGGCCAGGTATTAGGAATATCCCTGCTTCAGCAAAGGTGGCTCAATCAGTGGCTCAGTCGAAAACTCAGCCACCTGTGCTGAAGCACGGATATTCTTAACCTAAGCTGTTGGTGGCCCTTGAGAACTGGAGTTGGCCACTCCTGCAGTAGCTCCTTTCTTCAGCATCTTGGGGGTCTCTGCATCCTTTATTTATTTAATGATAAGACATTTCATTCAAAGGGTTACACTCTTGCATTGAAGAACTTCACCACTGCTTTGTAAATGACCAACGAGCTACAAAAACAATCAGAATCGCTGAAAGACAATTCTATTTTAATGACATGCTTTTGTTTCTTTCTTTATATATGTTAAAACTGCATTGTGTTGTTCCTTGAAGGTGCAATCCTACCCTAAATTTGCCTTTCAGAGTAACAAATCATATAACAGAGCAGCCAAAAATAGTCCCCAACTTTTTAGTTGTAAGGATGGGCTGCTGAATCAGAGAGAATATGTGGTTGCTGCTTCCTCTCCCAGAATCCCTTGCTCGTCTCATCCTCGCTTTATTGGTTCTCCCTTCCAAGTGAGGGCAGTGACAACATCCCTCGCATACAGCGCCATTGTCTGAGACACCCAGGGGGTGGTTGTTGCTTAATAACACGGAAGCGCAGGACAGTTTCTTGGTCTGCCAGTGACATCATCAGCCTGGAATTCAAGCTTTCCCTGGTTCTATCCCCCATATTGTTCTATCCCACATATTTTCACGGGCCTTTCCCCCACTTAAGTCCAAAAGAAGGGGAGAGCTCCCTTAAGGATTGAAAAGGGGTTCAACCTTTCCCCCCAGGAACTGGAGAGCAACTCTTCTCTTTCAAATCCCCTACAAAATGCTGCCATGAATCCCCCTTGGTACAGAAGGGGTTAATCCTCAAACTCCTAGCTTCCCCAAAAACTGTATAAAACCTTCACATATATTTCTATTTTAATTTATTTCTTGTTGATACAAGCGGTGCGCTGTGGAAATGTTAGAACAGTGCATTTTAATATATATAGTACACACACATATATATATAAATGAAACTTGAATGTTGAAACTTTGTTGTTTGTGCTAATTAACCAAAGTCTTTTTGCCTCTATACATTTTAAAACATGTACATTTTATACCAAAGTTTTCTCGGATACCTCATCCTGTGATTTGTCCGTGGTGATGTTACACAGAAATTAAATGTCCTTTATTAAAAGATCGAAGGCTGGTGTCTTTTATTTGGGTTGGAGAGAGGTACATAGACAGACGGATAGAAAGATATATAGAGATAGATAGATAGATAGATAGATAGATAGATAGATAGATAGATAGATAGATAGATAGATAGATAGATAGATAGATAGATAGATAGATAGATAGACAGACATACAGACAGACAGATATAGAGAGAGAGACAGACAGATATAGAGAGATAGACAGACAGATATAGAGAGATAGACAGACAGATATATATATAGAGAGAGAGAGAGAGAGACAGACAGACAGACAGAGAGAGACAGACAGACAGATATAGAGAGATAGACAGACAGATATAGAGAGATAGACAGACAGATATAGAGAGATAGACAGACAGATATATATATATAGAGAGAGAGAGAGACAGACAGACAGACAGAGAGAGACAGACAGACAGATATAGAGAGATAGACAGACAGATATAAAGACAGACAGATATATATATATATATATATATATAGAGAGAGAGAGAGAGAGACAGACAGACAGACAGAGAGAGAGACAGAGATACATGGATAAATAGTAAAGTTTTCGATCGATAGTAAATATTTAACATGAATAAGAAGATTGTATGTAATATTATTATTTATAGAAGCAGTTGCCTAGGTTTTTTTCTTCCTTGTAGGTGGGAAGCAGAGGGTTCTGTTTGAATAGCGTTAATTTCAGGCACCTGCTTCCCAAGATACTGCTGGGTGAACAACATGGAGGCTTAAATGTCCCGCAGCACAGTAACCAATAGGAACCTGCGATGTCATCTCTCCTATTGGCCCACCTGACGCAGGGGATTTAAACCTCCATGGACTCCCAGCAGCAACTACAGAGATAGGTATCTGGGGAAGCAGGGGGTCCCAGAGCTCCATTTAGACCCCCTGCTTCCCCCTTAGAGAACGCGCAGGAATGAGCCGCACTAACCTGTGCTCAGTTAAAGGGAGCCCTATCTGCGGTGAGTGTAACACGCTGTGTACAGAACGCTGTGTGCAATTATTCCTCACCTATTTGTGCAGATATCTGCCAACCAGGACGGTCTCCAGCAAAACAGGACATGTGGTGGCTTTAACGCTTTGAGGGCCCCATCACATAGCCGCCACGTCCTGAGGTGTCACACGCTAGGGGCCCCATCACAAAGCCACGTCCTGAGGTCTGGCACGCCAGGGGCCACATCACATAGCCACCACGTCCTGAGGTCTGGCACACCAGGGGCCACATCACATAGCCGCCACGTCCTGAGTTGTCACATGCCAGGGGCCCATCACATAGCCGCCACATCCTGAGGTGTCACACCCCAGTTGCCCCATCACATAGCTGCCACGTCCTGAGGTGTCACACGCTAGGGGCCCCATCACAAAGCCACATCCTGAGGTCTGGTACGCCAGGGGCCCCATCGCATAGTTGCCACGTCCTGAGGTCTGGCACGCCACGGGCCACATCACATAGCCGCCACGTCCTGAGGTCTGGCAAGCCAGGGGTCCCACGACTTAGCAACTCCATCATGGCTTTTACGCTCGCTCTTCAAGGGTGAGACCGTGTTCTGTGCTCCTATTGCTCAGACATCATCTGTGTTACCTCAATCACATGACCACTCTGTGTCGCAAAGGGCCGGAGGGTCTGTGGCTCCCACGGCATGCAAAGGGTTAACTGACACACACACATATATACACACCCAAACACACCCACACACATATATACACATGTGACAGAAACCAGGGGATGGCAATAAATTCCATATATAGGGCTCCCAGGATACTGAACAGTTTCTATCCTGTTTGGCCTGGGAGTGCAGCCTCATAATACATGCACTCCATCCCACAGTTTGGCAAGCGCTGGAACTGAGGGATGAGAGATCCAGACCAGAGTTTGTCTGCTGCCTGATTTCTGTCACCTGTTATGCTAATTAGAAATCAGGTATGTAAGACTGATTTCCTGTTTCCTCTCCCCTCTCCCCAAAAGCCTGGAGACAGGAAGGCTACTGGAAGCAGAGAGGGGAAACGCCTCTCCCCAAACAGGTTAAATGTTTCTGTTCCTTTTTGTCTAAATCTGAAAAGTACCTTGTTTTGTTGTTGGAAGTGGAAAAGCCACTTCACCCTGAGTTAGGGAAAATCTAAGTTAAGTTATCGCTCAGGTGAGCAGCTTTTTTGTTTGATGTGTTTCTATTGTATGCACCGTGGCAGTCTCAGTGCCTGGGACTGAATAAACCAGGCATAGCCTGCTTAAAGGAACAGCACGTGACGCCTCGTCATTTAACCTACCCTAAAAGACCGTGTTCTAACAGTCCCGGACAGACGGCGAAACCCCGGAGTAAGCCGTTTGTCACATATGGTGGAGAATGCGGGCAGAACACTAAAAGGTCTGCGGGTTAAAGAACTTTAACAAGAAAAAAAAATTCTCTCCAAACAAGATGGAAGACGTGGTGAGTACGCTGGTACGCAATGTCGCTGTCCAGAAAGACGCGAATGAAGCCCAGCAAAAGATTAATGCAGCCCTGCAACAGGCGAATGAAACCCAGCAACAGCTGTTAATAGCCCAGCAAGAGACTAATGCAAACCAGCAACAGCTGTTAATAAACCAG
The DNA here is from genome assembly GCF_040206685.1 of Ascaphus truei. Taxonomy (NCBI): domain Eukaryota; kingdom Metazoa; phylum Chordata; class Amphibia; order Anura; family Ascaphidae; genus Ascaphus; species Ascaphus truei. Next base: position 33,425,465 of record NC_134489.1, read on the forward strand.
CAAGAGACTAATGCAAACCAGCAACAGGCGAATGCAAACCAGCAAGAGACAAACCGCTTGCTGACAGAGGAGCAACAACGGTTCGCCCAGGGCTTACAGCAGGAACTTGAGATCCTGAGGGGGACTATCAGTAACCTTCCACTGGCAGAGGCAGCCCCAGTCCCGAAAATGATCAGGGCAAGCCACTACCTCCAGAAGATGGGGCCCTCGGATGATGTGGAAACCTATCTTCTCACGTTTGAACGCATGGCGCAGAGAGAGGATGGCCAGAAGCTGAGTGGGCCAGTCTAATCGCACCCTTCCTGAGCGGCGAATCCCAGAAGGATTACTTTGATCTAGAGCCAGCCGAAGCTAACATCTATGCAAAATTGAAGTTCGAGATCCTCGCCCGCCTCGGCATAGCCACGGCTGTTCGTGCCCAAAGGTTCCACGCATGGTCCTTCACAATGGATAAAGCCACCCGAAGCCAGATGTATGACCTCATCCACCTCGCTCGGAAGTGGCTTTAACCCGAGATCAACTCAGGAAGCCACATCGTGGAACGGTTGGTCATGGACCAATTCTTGAGGAAACTTCCCGCTGCCCTACACCGTTGGGTCAGTCAGAGTGACCCCCACAATGCAGACGAGCTTGTGGCCCTCGTAGAAAGGTACAATACGGCAGAAGAGCACTGCAACCCATAGTCGTGGAGCAACCCCACTACCCAAGGTTCCAGGACTCTTCCAGAGACGGTAAAAGGGTACCAGGGTTAAGGGGGGCTGAAGAGCGACGACCGCCTTCACACAGCACCAGCAACAGTGGCTCGCACACTAAGGGCAACAGCCAACATGAGGAGTCGAAAAAAGGCTCTAAGTGGGACACAGACTATGTACCTAAATGTGTAAATTGTTATGAGAGGGGCCACACCGCGAAAGTCTGCCCACTAAATGCTGAACCCATGCAATGCAACAGCGTTGAACCTTATTCGCTGTGGTCCCAATGTATGGGCCCTAGCCCAGAGGACCCCTTGAATAACCATCTGTGGGCATTTGTAAAGGTTAATGGTAAGAGGGTTCGGGCACTTCTTGACTCTGGGAGCATGGTCACACTAGTGTCCGAATACCTGTTGCCCATTAAGAAGACTTGATCCACGGGGGGGGGGAAGGGAGCGGTATTGTCAGGAACACACCGGAAAATAAAAAATAAACACAATAATGGTGCAGTATATTGGAACAATGGGAGAATAGTGGAATCTTGGCTCTAATGCAATTCCTACTTACAACAGGTGAAATAAAAGCAGGCAATGGTCTGACTCTGTCAGAAGGATGTAGGTTCGGATTATAGCAGAGAAGGGGATACCGGATGGTATGTAACTTCATGCAGGATGCTTTCAGGGTATATCAGCTCAGATTCACGCAGAATATTGGTATCATAAGAAAGAGAAACGGACCATAGTACAGATCAGAAAGTACAATTTATCCAATCAAGCAAGGTGAAAAAAACGTACTTACAATAAGTACATATAAGGTGTACACGTAGCAGTATCGTGAGACAGTAGAGGGCTCTTAATGGTGAGAAGCTGGCTGGATATCTTCCCTCAGCTCCCACCTCTCCGTCGCGGTATGGCGTCTGACGTCACTTCCGGCAACACGGGTGATGACATCCGGAAGAGAGCGGGGAAGATGGGTCTCAGCAGATCGCTTGTGTGGACAGCAGGTACCTCACACGTCTTCAGGCTCAGAATAATTGCAGTAGACTAACGGCTTGCCTCAACGCGTTTCGCTGTTCTCAAACAGCTTCCTCAGGAGCAGATCTGCACTAAATGCACTATTGGTCTGGAGGAGGCCAAGTATCTGTGGTATTCTATTGGCAGAGGTTTACTCAAACCCCAAACACTCAAAGTAGAGGCGATACAAAATTGGCTAAGGCCAGTTACAAAAAAACAAGTAAGGACCTTTTTGGGGTTAATTGGGTACTATAGAAGGTTTATTCCCAATTTTGCAACTAAGCCAACCCCACTAACCGACCTCACAAAAGCAAGAGGGCTGCTAATGGTAAAGTGGTCCCCCGAAACCGAACAGGCCTTTAGAAGCCTGAAAGAAGCTCTCTGTGCCCAACCAGTGTTGGTCACACCTGACTTCTCCAAAGAGATCGTAGTCCAAACCGACGCATCTTTGGTAGGGCTGGGGGCGGTACTCTCCCAGGAGTCTCAAGGAGAGGAGCACCCCATCCTTTATTTAAGTAGGAAACTAAATCCCCAGTAGAAAAATTACTCCATAGTCGAGAGAGTGTCTCGCAATAAAGTGGGCTGTAGAGACGCTCAAATACTACCTGTTGGGGAGAAAATTCCGGTTGGTCACAAATCATGCACCCCTTACCTGGATGTGTCAAAACAGGGAAAAGAATGCTAGAGTGACCAGGTGGTTCCTAAGCCTACAACCCTTTAAATTTTCTGTGGAACACAGGTCAGGGCACAAACATGGCAATGCTGACGGGTTGTCAAGGATGCACTCCCTAATATCCATGGTCACTCATCCCTCGAGGTCTGAGCTGGGGGGGAGGATATGTGACAGAAACCAGGGGATGGCAATAAATTCCATATATAGGGCTCCCAGGATACTGAACAGTTTCTATCCTGTTTGGCCTGGGAGTGCAGCCTTATAATACATGCACTCCATCCCACAGTTTGGCAAGCGCTGGAACTGAGGGATGAGAGATCCAGACCAGAGTTTGTCTGCTGCCTGATTTCTGTCACCTGTCATGCTAATTAGAAATCAGGTATGTAAGACTGATTTCCTGTTTCCTCTCCCCTCTCCCCAAGAGCCTGGAGACAGGAAGGCTGCTGGAAGCAGAGAGGGGAAAAAGCCTCTCCCCAAACAGGTTAAATGTTTCTGTTCCTTTTTGTCTAAAACTGAAAAGTACCTTGTTTTGTTGTTGGAAGTGGAAAAGCCACTTCCACCCTGAGTTAGGGAAAATCTAAGTTAAGTTATCGCTCAGGTGAGCAGCTTTTTTGTTTGATGTGTTTCTATTGTATGCACCGTGGCAGTCTCAGTGCCTGGGACTGAATAAACCAGGCATAGCCTGCTTAAAGGAACAGCACGTGACGCCTCGTCATTTAACCTACCCTAAAAGACCGTGTTCTAACAGTCCCGGACAGACGGCGGAGCCCCGGAATAAGCCGTTTGTCACAACATACACATATATATATATACACACAAACACACAGACACAGATACATACCATATACACACAAACATACCCACACACACACACCCACACACACATACTCACACATACAGGGATATTTCTGTGGGAATACTCTTGGGAAATGTCATGGAACAGAAATACCCCTGTCTGCCTTTTCTGTTTCAGCCCCCCTTCCCTTGGCAGTCCCCCCTGCTAGCTGCACTAGGATGTCACTTTCCTTGCAGTTCTCTCTCAGTGCAGATGGAATGGATACATTATGTATCTCTTTTTCCTTCCAGTCTGTCATACCCCTGGTTGCTCTGGCAACTTCTGCAGTCCTCCTAGTTTTGGGCTTTCCCATTTTTTCCCCTGTCTTTTTGCTGACAGTAGTGCAGTCTCACTCCATTTTAGTGTGACCCTTGCCCCTCACTTCCTTTTCCACCATTACCTCTGGATGAGTGAGCACTGCTGTATACTCCTGTATGGTAGGATTATCTTTTCACCTGCTCTTAACTACCAAGGCACCCACAGAGAGACACTATTCATACATCAACATCTCTTCACAAGTGACTGTATTTTATGCTACTTTCCCCAAATAAAGTAAAGAAAAGAAACAGAACTTGTTGTGCTTGGAAAAGAGGGCCGAGTTGACACTATCTGGGCTAAATCATCTTACACGTGACCCCTGGCTTTCAGAATAGTGAAAAGATACCGTGTGCCTTACAGACACTTACAGGAGCTGCTACTCCAGACTCCATGATAAAACAGAGCAGTCTCTGCAGACAAAGAAGCACCAAGTAGATCAAACTGCACACAGCCTGCAGCCTTAACAGACAAGAAGTAGCTCATACTGCACAGTTGCTTTGCAAACAAACAGTGCTTCTTACACAAAACCTAATTGCCTTTCTCTGTCTGAGTTCACCCTCTGCACAGCCCCATAGTGAGGAGCCACCATCTCACCTACCCCTGCGCACGTCCCCACGGCTAGCGCCATCAAGGGCCACGCTACCGGACACCCGCCAGGACACGGGTCAGAGCCACCGGACACCTGTGAGTACAGCTACCCCAACGCTGAACGCTGCAGGACACTGCTCGGCATCATCTGAGACAGACGCCCATCGCTGACACAGGTAAAAGACCGCACGCCACACGCACTGGCTAAAGGCCTACACACACCTACAGCATGGCAGAACTCAGAGCCTCACCAGACATCACGCAGGAAAGCGATCACTCAGACACAGAGACCGCTGCGCAACTGCAACAGGAGCAGGCAGAGGCAAGGCCCAAACAGACAGTCACACTGACACAAAAGGGCCGTGAAAAATATGAGACTGACATTGAAGCGCACCGCGCTAAATTAGAGTTGGCCTGGAACACTACCACACTTGGGATACGCAATGTCGCCGCCACTGGCAATTCCATACAACAGCTCGAGCAGGCAATAACTCAATTAAAGATAGACCACTTATGCTACCAAGGGCTGTCAGAGGCATACATCATGTACTTGGCCAGGGCTAATACCGGCGAAAGCCTACAAGAAAGGGACTTACAGCACAATGTTGACTTGGCACGTGACAGCCCCGTGCGAACCGCCATCGCAGACGCCCAAAGCGAGAGAAAAGAGCTCCTCCTGGAGACCGCATCGCAGCGCTCAAGCACGTCCAGGCACTCATCAAGGTCAGCAAGATCAGCGCAGTCTCATGCGTCTAGCGCAAACGCAAACGCTACCAAGGCACGAGCCACCGCAGAGGCCGCACGTGCCAGGGCCGAATATGGTCGGAGAGAGGCAGCCGTAAGTGCAGAAAAGGCGCGCATAGAAGAGGAGGAGCAGGTCGCTGCCTCCGCCGCCAATGCCGCCGCTGCTACCGCCGCCACTGCCAATGCCGCGCCGCTGCCAATGCGCGTAGAAAGGCCTAATTAGACGCGGATCTAGAGGGTCTAAGCAAAGAAGAGGATGCCGCTGCTGCCATAGCCCAAGCCGAAGTCCTAGAAGCAGCTGCGAGACAGGACGGCGGGGAGCTACCGTACAGACGGATAGCCTCAGAGGATCCAGCCCAACGCACTGAAGACTACGTAAGGAGCCTCTTCAGTGTAAATACCAGCGCACCATCTCAACACGGAGGGAGTGACACCACAGACATCAAAGACTTGCTAGGTACACGAGGAGAAGACGCTGCTCCCTCAATGGTACATGCTGCCTGTGATAGTCATGGCCGCAACAGTGATCCACGCGCCAGCGCGCACACGGATGCACTACAACAGGCTCGCCATCCAGGTACACCCACACGGGAAAACACAGCCCCTCACACCGACCAGCAGTCATCTCGCGTCCACGCCAAGGAAGAGGCAACCGCACAGACCCTCCCAGCAACTACCTCAGAACGGGACAAACACGCCGATGCCTCAGGCCTGACAGACATAGTCAAGTACATGATCCGGCGTGACCTGGTGCAAGCAGGACTCACCAGCTTTGACGACCGCCCAGAGAACTACCGGACGTGGAAGTTCACGTTCAAAGACGCAATCAACAGCTTGGACTTCTCAGCAAGGGAAGAGCTCAACCTGCTATTCAAGTTCCTGGGGAACGAATCCAGGGAGCACGCGAAGAGACTTCAGGCGGCAAACGCGCACCAACCCCAAGTAGGTCTTGACCTAGTGTGGGAAAGGCTAGAAGAGTCCTACGGCAGCCCCGAAGCAGTCGAGGATTCGCTCTTCAAGAGAGTCGACAGCTTCCCTAAGATCACAACCAAAGACTACTCGAAGTTACGAAAGCTCGGGACCTACTGCAAGAATTGGAGTTCGCAAGGAAAGACCATTCCTTAATAGGTCTCAACGTCCTAGACTCAGCTCATGGAGTGAGACCCATCCTGGAGAAGCAACCCTTCAAGCTCGAAGAAAAATGGATCTCACGAGGCTCCAAATACAAAAGGGAGAAGCAAGTCGTCTACCCCTCATTCTCAGTTTTCTTGAGCTTCATTCGCAAAGCAGCAAGGACGAGGAACAACCCCAGCTTCATCTTAGGGGCACAGACTACATCCAGCGCCAGCCACCCGAGGAATGAGAGACCAGTGGCGAGATACGGTAACACTCAAACACCCATCTCGGTCCACAGGACGCACGTGCCTCCCACGACCCAAACTACTCCCAATTAGCCAGTCGCCGGAGACGAGAAACCGAGGGACCCAAACAGGGAATGTCCCATACACAAGAAGCCACACCCACTTAACAAGTGCTTTGGGTTCAGGATGAAGTCCCTAGAGGAACGCAAGAAGTTACTTGGAGAATTTAGTGTTTGCTTCAGGTGCTGCGGTTCCACGACTCACCTAGCCAGGGACTGTAAAGAAGAGATCAAATGCACAGTGTGCGAAAGCGACAAGCACGTGACATCGTTACACCCAGAGGCGCTGACACTCCACCAACTCAAGAACCCATCCTCCGTAGCGGAGCATGGCGGGGAGGAAGGAGAAGGAGAGTCAACATCCATCACATCTCAGCGCACTGAGGTTTGCGGAAAAGAAGGTGACAAAATATCCTGCTTCAAAATATGCCTTGTCGCAGTACACCCCCAGGGACAACCTGAGAAGGCAATTCGGATGTACGCAATCCTCGACGACCAGAGCAACCGATCACTGGTCAGGTCAGAGTTCTTCAATATGTTTAACATACAAGACGGTGCTTCTCCTTACACTCTCAGAACGTGCGCAGAGCGAATGGAGACCACAGGGAGAAGAGTGAATGGCTACACCATATGCTCAATAGACGGCAAAGTGAACATGCCCCTTCCCACACTCATCGAGTGCAACCACATGGCCACAAACAGGGACGAGATTCCCACACCAGACGTGGCACTCCATTACTCCCACCTCAAAGGAATAGCCAACCACATCCGGCCGGTAGAACAAGGCGTCAAGATCTTGCTGCTGCTCGGTAGGGACATCATGAGGGTACATAAAGTCAGTAAACAGCATAACGGACCCCACAACGCGCCATACGCCCAAAGACTTGACCTAGGATGGGTTATAGTGGGCAACGCGTGCACCAACAAAGAGCACAGGCAGGACTACGTTGATGCCCGCAGAACGGTGGTGACAGAATGTGGGCGCACATCTCTCTCCGAACCATGTCTTGGCCATCTCCAAGTGACCGAAGGGCCAAGTGAAGAGAAAAGACAAGGTCATACCCCTGAGGTCAACAAAAACATCCTCACATCGAGTGGATGCGACAATGGCCTAGGATGCTCGGCAGTCCAGACAGCTAAGGATGATGAGTCGATTCCACCGAAGGAAGAAAGGAACCTCCCAAAGGTGACCGACAAAGGGATCGTCCAAAAGGCAATAAACAATCAGACAATCCTCTCGCAAGCAGTGGCACGACTAAGACGTACAGTTGTTCCTCTCCACAGAGTATCAAGTGACAAAGCAGCCAGCTGTCACAGCCGCAAAAGATTGCGCCCTACAGGTGAAGCCACAGTGTCAAAAGGACTGTCCTCTCACACGTCTAAAAAGAGACAGCCAAAGAGACATTTCATAAAGGAATTTACTAGAGCAAAGAGACTGTTCTTCGTTACGTCCAGGGAGAAAATAACCTCCCAATGGCAGTTAACAAAGAGACACAAAAGCGTTTCACCAAACTACGGGGAGATGTGCTTGTGCAAGAGGAATGCACCAATGACCTACGTTGCACAGCGTTCCAGACAACAAGGAACGATGACAAGCAAACACCTTTAAGGGAAGATAGAGGATTCCCGAAGTTAACAGTCAAGGAGCTCTCTAAAGACAGACTAAGCAGTTGGGTGACTCCGCTACCATTCCATTCACCAAAAGGACGCCTCCCGAATAATAGAGAACCTGCCATCCCTAGGCTCACTTCGCTCTGCCGCAATCCACAAAGGGAGCCGGAGACCAAAAATCCAATTGTGGTCTTCAAGCGGAAGAGATTCCTTAGCAGACACGCAGAACCAGCGCCTTCACTGAAGGAAGGTAAAGAATGCCGGCACCTCCCATCATCTGGTGTCCACCACCATCAGAAACCCAGCCAGATTTGGATAACGTTCAACGCCAATGCTCGGCACCAGGAACCTTCTCCAAATGGGGCACTACTCACTGGACTAGATCCGACAACCGATCTTCCATTGGCGTTGATCCGCTTCCGCAAAAAGCCAAAGACCATCTCCTTCAGCCTAACGGTGATAGGACGACAAACTACCACAACTGGCACTCCCACAAGGCGATGCACTCTGTAGAGAAAACTACAGAGTCAAAGGGACAGTTTTCTCACAAAGTTGAAGGAAAACAGTGCAAGGGACCAGTTAAACAAATACGCTCCGATTGTGGCACCAATTTCGTTGGAGCATGTAAGGAATTACAAATAGACACTAAAGATAATAGAGACAATAGTATCCAAAGATACTTGCGCGACCCAGAGTGCACGTGGACATTCAACCCTCCTCACTCCTCTCACATGGGCGGAGCATGGGAACGCATGATCGGGGTAGTCCGGCGTATCTTGGACTCTATGATGCTAAAAACCGACCTGACTCGACTCACTCACGAAGTGTTAACCACAATCATGGCCGAAATATCAGCGATAATCAATGCTAGGCCTTTGATTTCAGTGTCAACAGATCCAGAATCGCCAAGTATTTTGACTCCAGCAATGCTGCTAACCCAGAAAGTAGGGAACATCCCCACCCCAGTCGAAGGTTTCAACTCTAAGGATATGTACAAACGACAGTGGAGACAGGTGCAGCGCTTGGCCAACACATTTTGGGATCGCTGGAGACGCGAGTACCTCGTGACACTCCAAGAACGCCATAAATGGCAAACGATTAAACCAGATATCCAAGTAGGAGATGTGGTTCTGTTGAAAGACAAACAGGTGACGAGAAACGAATGGCCCATGGGACTTATAATCAAAACCATCCCAAGCGAAGATGAAAGGGTCCGCAAAGTGGAAGTTCGAGTGACCCAGAATGGGATCGTTAAAACCTTTTTAAGACCTATCACGGAGACTATCCTCCTAATGCCCAAATCGGACTATAATAAGGAAGAACTGACTACCAGTTCTATGAACTCTGAGAGACATTGTGGTGCATCAAGCTGACCTAGAGCTGTGCCTGTATCCCACCGTTATGTGGACATGAAGTTGTTATGTTATGTTATATTGCCCTTGTTGTGCTTGGAAAAGAGGGCCGAGTTGACACTATCTGGGCTAAATCATCTTACACGTGACCCCTGGCTTTCAGAATAGGAAAGGAATTCCAGCGTTTTTTAGATTTATTTAGATTATAAAACTATTAGGAATGGGGCTGAGAGAGGGGGAGAGAGGGGGGAAGAGCGAGAGAGAGAGAGAGAGAGAGAGAGAGAGAGAGAGAGAGAAAGAGAGGGGGGGGAGAGCGAGAGAGAGAGAGAGAGAGGGAGAGAGGGGGGGAGAGCGAGAGGGGGGGATAGGGAGGGAGAGAGCGAGAGAGAGAGAGGGGGGGAGAGAGCGAGAGAGAGAGGTGGGAGAGAGAGAGAGGGGGGGGAGAGAGAGAGAGGGGGAGGAGAGAGAGAGAGAGAGAGGGGGGAGATAGAGAGAGGGGAGAGAGCGAGAGAGGGTGAGAGAGAGAGAGAGAGAGAGAGAGAGAGAGAGAGAGAGAGAGAGAGAGAGAGAGAGAGAGAGAGAGGGAGGGAGGGAGGGAGGGAGGGAGGGAGAGAGAGAGAGGGGGAGAGGGAGAGAGGGAGAGAGAGGGGATAGGGAGAGAGAGGGAGCAACTCCAGTCCTCAAGGGCCACCAACAGGTCAGAATTGCAGAATATCCCTGCTTGAGCACAGGTGGCTCAATCGAAGACTGAGCCACTGGTTGAGCCACCTGTGCTGAAGCAGAGATATCCTTAAAACCTGACTTGGTGGTGGTCCTTGAGGAGTGGAGTTGGTGGCCCTTGCATTAGATCTTACAAGGCACTGTATCTTGAAGAGTAGTTTAACCCCCTCAGGGCCGGACACATTGCTATGCTAATGAATCATTATGGTTTCAGGAATCTCTATCCAGTCTCCTTTTTCTATCCATATACTGCCCCCTGGTGCTTTACACCTCAAATTACAGCTACTCCCCTATTAATGTCAGTGCTATTTTTAATGGTTACAAAAATAGGTGATTAACGCGTTAAAAAAATTGGGTATAAATAGTCCAGTCACTTGCAAGCATATCCTCGAAATGTTTGTAAGTGGAAGTTAAGGGTTAGTTTTAAAGCCTTTATCTCTCCCTTATCCTGCTCTTTAAAAAAAACAACAAATCAGAGGAAAGAGAACACATTACTCTTAACGTTTATTTGTAAAGCACCAACATATTCCGCTGCGCGGTACAATGAGGGTACACAGATTTGATAATGACATAAACAGAGTTTCATACAAATACAAATAAGGGAGAGCTGAGGCCGGAGGAAAGGCGGGTGTCGTGGGCTGGGTCATAGGGGGCGTTTTGGGCTCCGGGCTGAGACGTAAGGGGGGGACAGCGTGGTGGAGAGCTTTCTAAGGCTGCGCTTATAGTGCCGGCGACAGCAACGTGACATCGCATCAAAACAAATGCATTGCCGCCATCGCGTGAGCTTATAGTAAGTGCGACGCGATGGATTGGTCGCGATCGCTGGAAGTCATCTCTATTTGATTTTTCCAGCGACTGCAGCCTGACGTCACCGTCGCGTCGCCGTCACTATAAGCGCGGCCTAAGTCAGAGCTAGGGCTTTACATTTGATTCTGGAGGATATGGGAAGCCAGCGTAGGGATGTGCATAGCGGAGCAGCAGAAGTGGAGCGGTGAGTGAGGGAGATGAGTCTGGCAGCAACATGTTGGATGGATTGGAAAATGCAAAAAAAAGTGAAAGTGCGCAGCTAATACGTGGTAAGACACACAAAGTGAATACAATGTGCAATAAACCATATTGTAGACCTTATAAACGTAAGTACACTAGTGATGCGTCTGCAGCCTTTCTTGGGCGGTGGCTCGACACACCTAGAACTGGAGAAACGAAAAAAGAACAAGGCGCACAACGCACATAGTGAAGCACAATTAAAAAAGTGAATTTTACTAAAGGATAATAAGTTCTGAGTACATCAAGAATAAATAAAATCAAGCAATGGATTCGTGGGGTTACCACACAGGGGGACAGCTGGAATCGTCACTCTTCACCCGATGTAGAGGAGGAAACGGGACCAGCGGTCATCTATCCAGGCAGGAGGGCCCTCTAAGTCCGTGGAGTACACTCACTCAGTTTCAAGATGATAGGATGGTATGTCCACAGTGTAAAGTCCCACACACAAGTCCCGTAACAAAGTACAGCAGCCTCCGTCAGTGGTCTCTGCACGCGCAGCCATGCCACCAGGCGCGCGTGCAGCAGGGAGGACTGGGGCCTAAGGCTTCTTCCCCGGTGGCCGTGGCTGCGCGCGCAATGGCGTATGTGCCACACACAAAGTACAGCCCTCTATGGGGCAGGCCCAAGTCAGCGTGTGTGCATGTGCGTACAAGGCGCAATGGCCTATTCCAAAAGACAAGATTTTTGTCTTTTGGCGCGGAGGCCGAACGTTGGCCACGTCACAGCGGCGGTTCAGCCAATGAGGGCGAACCAGCCGCGTGACATCATGGCCGCGCCCCCGCCACCCCGTCGTGAGTTGCCTGAATTCCATCAGATCGCTCTGATGCAGGTAACAAGCGCCACCAGCACCCAGTCGCACGACAGTGGGGCCGTAGCCTAAAGCAGCAGTTCAAGCTGTTTTAGAAAAAAAAACATGTCAATGTGCCTCATCACAATCCACACAATGATAAGTAATTAGCTAAATTGCCGATCGATAAGTTCTCCTGTGATCAATCGGCGAAAATTTGGCTCTGGGGTTCACTAAATCCCTGTCAGTGCAGCAGAGGATTACCCAAGATGCAAAGTGCTGTGTGGAAGATCATGTGGCCTGGCAGTCCCAATTGGTTCACTGATAGAGAGAGGGCAGGGCTCAAAAAGGGGTGTGCCAGAGCCTGTTTCAGAAAAGGAAGGGGGGGTGACTTTGTAAATGGTTGCTATAGATACAGAAAAGGCTTGTAACATTATAATACATTAAAAATGTTTTTTTTGTTTTTTAAATGTTACAAGTATTTTCTCATAGTACAGAACTGATTTTTTTTTTTTAAATCCACATGTAGGATATTGCTTGGTCTGCAGCTTTAAATTGTTATATCCCATTTTTTGTAAATTTGCCTACGTATGTGTAGCACCCTTTCCCTATTGTCATGGGAGACCAATGCTTTTAACACCAAAATACCCGCATCCTTTGATTGAGGTGCTAGTATGCGCGAAACGCGTTGAGGGGTTGCTCAGGTTTATGGTACACACGTCTCCTTTGGAGTGTGATACCTGCACGATAGGGGTACCTGGTATTTTCTCTTAACGTCACCCCCGCCAGCCATTGCCATCTCGTGAGAGAGCCCGCCCACCATTCTATGTTGGGTAGACTTCCGGTTCAGGAACTCTGTGGGAATCCGCAGTAGGAGAGAACAGTTTGGGCAGGGGTTGTGACGGCGCAAACAACGGATGAACGTGGGATCCCCATCGTGCACGCAGTTATACCTAATTGTAAGTTTTTAATGTACAGTGTACCAAATAAAGTGACGATTGTTTAATATCCAGTTTTTCTTCTTCTCTGCGCTCCAACTTTTTTCTATAGTATACTTAACCCCTGCAGCCAATCTACTCCGTGGGAATAATTCCTTAACCCTATCATGGAATTGCCACTACTTTGCGAACCTGGCAGAGGGGCTGCTCAGTCTGCTCTGGGCATGTGCCAACTTTGCACCTTGGCCGCTTAGCATATGAGGGCCATCCCCTCTACCTGGTGCCGCTCAGTCTGAGCAGAGCAGCCATTTGCCAGTGTGAAATTCTCTTCCTTTCTAACAAAAGGTTTAACACTCCCATATCCTGGATCGCCTTTGAAGATGTTGCTAACAAAAGGTTTAACACTCCCATATCCTGGATCGCCTTTGAAGATGTTGCTAACAAAAGGTTTAACACTCCCATATCCTGGATCGCCTTTGAAGATGTTGCTAACAAAAGGTTTAACACTCCCATATCCTGGATCGCCTTTGAAGATGTTGCTAACAAAAGGTTTAACACTCCCATATCCTGGACGGCCTTTGAAGCTTGGAGTAGCCACTCTGTCTCTGGCGTGTTAGATGAAAATCCCCATATGCCTAACATGTTGGTACAATTAAAATTAAATGACTAATTCATCCATTTTTTATATAACTGTATAAAAATTGCGCGAGATGATAGTTCCTGATTTTACCCGAACAGTGCTCACAGCAAATCTGACGGCGCTAGGAGCTTCCTAGCAAAAGTTAGCAAAAAGCCTCCTGCTATGCTGCTAGCTGCTGGGTTTTAAAACCATTTTTCCTTTCACACGCTGACCCCAAAACACTGCCACAGTTATACACATAATCTTAAAAATGACTTTACTCTGAACCCCCCCCCCCCCCCCTGGTTCTGGGATTCGCGGACATATACTGGGGGACCTGAATGTAATTCGTTCTCCTGCCCGGTCTTACTATTCTGGTCTGTACTGAAGCAGGGAAATATCCGCTGCTTAACACTCCTGGAATAATAAGACATATACAGTTTTATCACAAAACACAGTGTTTCTGCCATGATTGGGTTGCAGAGCTGACAATCCCAATTCCCCAATATGGCTCAGGGGCAACAAGCCGGGCGAAATACCTTTATTTACTGGCCTGGGTACCCCTTCACCGTCACACCTATACCTAAGGGAACTATGCTTCAACTACGCATGCTGCTATACCTGTTTTCTCACAGGAGGCCTAAGCCTCCGCCTCTGGGAGCCTGGGGTGAGCTCTTTCTCCTTGCAGTGCAGCGCCTCCACCTATGAGGGATCCCTGCGTTGGCAGAAAATCACTCACAGGAACCAAAACATGAATAATACACCACACAATGTAGGTTTACAACTAAGGTTTATTGTATACACCTACTAACCCATACACACATACAATAACGTTAATAACTGTACCCACAGTGTACACCCAATGACTCAACACGTGGTGGTTCCCTCCAAAGCACTGAGGGTGCCAAGGCACCCATTCCCCTGGCGCCTGTCCCAGCAATTGCCCCCCGAGTCTGAGGAAGCGCTACCCCCTGTGGATGTAGGTGCACGTTGGGTACCTGCCTGTGTACTTCAATACCCAGGTGCTGACTGGCGTAGTGAGTTGGAGCGGGTCCCATGCAGCGGGGCCTCCAACTAATCCCCTCTCTCCTAAGGGGTCCGGATCCTCCTCACAGTGTGAGCTCCAGCTGGAGGGTCTCACACAATGTCTCTGGATCCTGAGACCTGTTCCCAGGCCGCAGGGCACCGGCGCAGAAATAAAAATAAGGGGAAGAGTCCCTATCTGGGGCCTTCCCTACAACACTGCACTACGATGGCTCAGGGCCTAACTGGGGCCTAGAGGCAAGATCTAGGCCTAGCCCAGGAAACACTGCTCTCTGGACACTACCTCCTCCTTTGCCTCCTCCGTCAGGACTGACTCACGCGCTCCCTGCATGCGGAGGATATCCTGTCTCTCCCTCCTGCGCGAATCCCATTGGCTGGGGCAAACCTACGTGGGCAGTCCCTCCCTCTAGGGATTCTGGGACAAGTAGCACCGTGGCTGCATGTGCGGAGCTAACTTAAGATGGCCGTCGCACTCCTTACTCTGCGCATGTGTGCCTCTCCGCTCTGCGCATACGCGACTCACAAAATGGCCGCCCCCACCTCCTGATCGAGCGGACGTCCGTGGAACCACTAAACAGCTCCCCCACACAGGAGGCAGGGTAGGGGGACTCGGCTATATCCTCCCCCTGGTGCAAACCTCAACGATCCCGCATGAGAACACATATACAACTTTTATATAATGAAAAATACAGTTCATCATACAACTTAACTTGTACAATACATCTAAACCAAATTACACAGTTCAGTGAGCATGGTCATTACAGAGGCAAACCTGCTCCGAGACAGCTGCTGAGACACATAATGAGGTGCCCCTAACGAATCATACGCCATTCTCGTGGGAGGGCGCCACACACTTTGACTCTGATCAGTCTCTTCTTTGACATCTTCTTGGGTGGAGAGGCTTCCATCGGCTTGAGGCCCCGCCCCTCTCATAAAGTATGAATCTTGAGCTACATAGTCTCTAGTAGGAACAAAACTCTGACCCCTTGGGTCAATTGGTCGGCTTATTGGAGCCGCTGGGGAGGGTACATGGAGGACAGGCCCATTACCTGCTACTTCTTCTGGTGGTGCCAACCAGTCCCCATTTGTGGTGGCAGAGGTTATTTCCAAGGGATTCTGTTTTTTTTCCATTACAGCGTTCGGGATTTCGCTGGACTCCTCCTGTTCAATTGTCGGCACTATTGAGGATGGTTCAGGTTCACTTTCCCCCAATTGAGGAATAGGTAGCAAGTGATTCCGATGCCAGAACCTTACCCTTCCTTCTGAATCTCGGATGCGATATACAGGGAGATGTGCAGAACGCCAGTGCATCAGAAAGACAAGTCCTTAGTGTATTCGTAACATCTGCAGTTGAGAAGCTCCCAATAATCTGTATAACACAATAAAGTTACCCTAATAGGGTTTAAGGGACTAGTACTTAATGCCACAGGCACCAAAAAAGAATAGTACAATAAATGTCCCATATAGTGAGAATGAAGGGGTATGGCAACCCACAGGTATAACTCACTTTTGAATTGCAGAATCCAGGGGAGTTTTCTTCAGCAGGAATAAATAGCGTGCAGTCCACCAGTAACAGGAGCTGGAACAGGAGAAAAAATGGCAGTGCACTGCCAATAAAATGAGGAGGAGGCTCTCGGCAGCAGAAGCAAAGATTTATTTATGCCATAAAAAGATAGGACAAAGGTCCCCCCTGGCCCCAACAAGTAACCACTTACGCGTTTCGGGCTCTATGCCCTTTCTCAAGGACACCTTGAGAAAGGGCATAGAGCCCAAAACGCGTAGGTGGTTACTTGTTGGGGCTAGGGGGGACCTTTGTCCAATCTTTTTATGGCATAAATAAATCTTTGCTTCTGCTGCTGTGAGCCTCCTCCTGATTTTCTTGGCAGTGCACTGCCATTTTTTCTCCCGATATATAGGGAGGCCCGGCATATGCGACTCCACCTCGAAGGGAGTTTCTCGCCAGCAGTCTGCTATATTATGCTTTCCAGGTATTCCTAAATTAAGCAGGAGAACTGCGTCTCCGGGCCGAAGTTCCCGATGGCATACTTTATGGCTATACCTCCACTGATATGCTCTACGGAGGTTATCCTGGAGCCTTTGCAGATATTTGTAGTGCATCATGTTTGGTACACTGTCGGTGGATAGTCAGAGACGAATGTCCACAGGTAGTCATGCCTCTCTGCCTAACATCATAAAATAGGGTGTGTACCCGGTGGATTCATGCCTGGTGCAATTGTAGGCATGTACTAATGACTCGACATGCTTGCTCCATCTGGCCTTCTCAGAGCCCTTCAGAGTGCCTAGCATATCCAGTAGAGTTCAGTTGAACCTTTCCCCGGAAGGGCATCTCCATCAGGGTGATAGGGAGTCGTATGAGAATTCTCGATATTGAGCAGTTTTAGAAGTTCTTTGATTAATTTGCTCTCGACGTCTCTCCCTTGATCGGAGTGCATCCGATTAGGTAACCTGTAATGGATAAAGTACTTCTCCCACAGTACTTGGCTACTGTGAGAGCTTTCTGGTCTTTGGTATGAAACGCCTGAGCGTATTGGGTGTAATGGTCTGTTACTACCAGGATGTTCCCGATACTCTTTGAGTCTGCCTCGATGCAGAGGAAATCCATGCAGACTAGATCCATGGGACCAGAGCTCTTTAAGTGGCCCATTGGACCTGCGCATGTAGGCAGTGTTTTTCACTGTTTGCACTGCAGACACCTCTGGCAATGGTGCGCCACTGATTCCCGCATCTTGGGCCAGAAGAACCTCTCTAATAATCTCTTACTAGTCCAAATGTTTTGTCCACTCCCAGATGTCACGTGATCATTGTGCAGAGATCGTAGGACATGGTACTGCAAGCTTCTGGGCAGGACAAGTTGTCTCCTATCGGGATGATTGTGATAGGGGATAACTCGGTAGTGAAGGCCACGGTCCATGCGGAACTTGTCCCATTCCCTCATGATGACGGTGACCGTGTCAGCAGGAGCACGCTTCACTTAGGAAGGGTTGTTTTCTTGGATGGCCCAATGTATGGCTTTGGCCACCGGGTCTTGCATCTGGTGTATCACTAACTCCTTCCACCTCATTATGGTATCTTGCTTGATGGACATGCCTTCTGGATGGCTGTATGCGGCAGGAATTGTCTTTGACTGACATCCCAATGAGTCCACTACTCTGAGTTCGGAAAAGGCTACTTTGCCCTCCACGATAGCCGCTGTAGAGGACATGGCCCAAATCCTATGGACAGGAATTTCTTCCCACGGGCCATCGTCTGGCGTTGCACTCAGTCCAGGCCTTCTGGACAGAGCATCAGCTCCAATGTTCAATGGCCCTGGCTTGTACTTCAGTGTGAACTGATAGTTAGACAGGGCAGCCAACCATCTGTGGCCGGTGGCATCTAACTTGGCAGAGGTCAGGATATATAACAAAGGATTATTGTCGGCTCGCACTGTGACGGTAGGGGGTAGCCAGGCTATCAAATAAAGGTTAAAGCCCGTTTGGTTACCCCTGATCCGTGTGTTGGGTTTATAGAGTGTCAGCTCTTGAGCCCAGGGTTGGTACATGCATAACCTGGAATGTGCGGTAATAAAGTATTTGATTTGTTTTTACCCTTCCAGGAGTGCCAGCAAGCAGAGATTGCTTTGGTATGAGTTTCCAGGGCGGGTTTGCGGAGAAAGTGTTGTCAGAATGTGTCTATCTAGTCAGGGCTCAGAATTGCTGGTTCCTCTGAAAATGTACCCAGGAGTCAGGTAGGATTCCTAGATGCATGTAGACACAGTGTCTTGGTACTATCTCCCCTTGAAAACGCTTTTGTGACTCACTACTAGGGGTTCTCTGCTTCAGCACAGACCAGAAGGATAAAAGTGGCATAAGGATGTAAGGTGTCACTGAAACAGTCAAGGGGTCCCTAGGTTAATGGGGATACCCAGTAAATGCCCAAGTCACCCGGAGTCTATATAGGGGTTCATGGGTTTTGTCCCTGCTTCAGCACAGCCCAGAAAGGTAAATGGGGCATAGGGATGTGAGGTGTCCTGAAACAGTCAAGGGGTCTCTAGGTTAATGGGGATTCCCAGTAAATGCCCAGGTCACCCAGAACCAGTATAGAGGTTCTGGGGGAGTACTCCAATCATCTATAAGGTTGGGGGGGGGGGGACTTTTAAAAGTCCAGCCCCAAGTTTATTGTTTAGAATGTGGGGAATATGGCTAATAATGTGCAGCTTCTTATTCTATTTCCCATAACCCACAGACTTAGGATATTTTTAAAGTGTATATTTTTTTGAATAGTGTGTTTTAAAACACATGCTTTGTGCACAGTAAAATCAGGCACAGGGATGACAAGTATCCCTGTAGCTGAGGGAATCCCTAGGTTAAGGGGGGAACCCCAGTTAGTGACAAGGTGTCCCAGGGCCTGCATTGGGTGTGTGGATGCGCCAACCAAATATGAGGTACCCCAAAATGTATGCTGTAATAAAGTATGGTTCATAGCGTGTTATACTGCATGAATAAAAATCCATGCAGTCAGCCTAAGCATTTGCATAGGAGACATGATGTCTGCCTAGCCATCTGGCCTCAAAGGGAATCCAGGATGTCGAGGTGTCAGGCCATTTGGTAGCCAGGAGGGGCAGAGGAAAAGGCCCCAACAGTTCTTTCAGACTCTGTGGAGCCTTCCCTGCAAATAGCCATGCCCCTTTCTCTGACATCATCAGCCAGATGAGCCCTGCTCTGATTGGCGGCGAAAAATTTCTCACGCTTTGGATGGGGCTATAGTATTTTTTGAATGAAAGTCAGAGGTATTATAACCCCTTGTGCCCATTAGATAGTGTGTTCTCCAGAGTGATTTACAAGTGTTATCGCAAGGTTCTTAAGATTCTCAAAGTTTTCTCTAGATGCTAGGAGTCTAAATTTCAAGTCAACAGCAACTAAAGGGCTGCTTCAGCTAAAGCTGCCTGGAATATTTTCTGTTCTGTTTTTGCAACTGTTATCAGGGGGAAATCCTTATTAGAATTCCCTGCACCTAGCAGAGTCTAGCTTTGTACCCCAGTCCCAAGTAAGTGTGTTTTTTGCCTGTATTTTGGGTAACATTGTGTGTTTGCCTTGTCCTGTGAATAAATGTACAATTTATTTAATTATCTTGTTTTGCTCAATGTATGATCCGGATAAAAAGGTGTAAATTGCCTGGTGTCCCGTGACATGCACTTCAAAGGAGACCCCATAAAGATAATCGTGAATCTTATCTACAATAGCCCAATTGAGCGCTAGGAATTCCAGTTTATGGACTGGGTAGTTCTGCTCGCTTGTCGTTAGGCTGCGACTCACATACGCTACCGGCCAGAGGCCTGCAGGGTATATTTGGTGTAATATTGCTCCCAGCCCATTGAAGCTGGCATCCATGTGTAGGATGTACGGTTGCTCCGGGTCTGCATAGGCCAAGACAGGGGCTTCAGTGAGACTCTTCTTCAGCCCTGTGAAGTCCTTCTCGCAGGCGGAAGTCCATTTGTCCCCGAATGGTGTTCGCGGGGTTGCGGCTTTTTGCCGAGGCTCTTCTGAGTAGATCTTCAACAAATTGTTGAGGACTTTGGCTTTGCTTGAGTACCCTTCTATGAATCTTCGGTAGTATCCGCAAAACCCCAGAAAGGATCGTAGCTCCATCACATTATCTGGTCTGGGCCAGTTCACTACGGCTTCATCCTTAGCGGGGTCGGTAGCCACTCCTTCTGCGGACACTATGGTGACCGAAGTGCGGCAGAAGCGACATTTGTCCAGGGACAACTTCAGGCCTTCTTTTCCCAGTTGATCCAGAACCTTCAGAAGGCGTTCTTCATGCTCTTCTAACGTTCTTCCGAACACAATGATATCGTCCAGATAGACCAGACATTCCCGGGGATTCATAATACCAATGGTCTTTTCCTTTAACCTCTGGAATGTTGCAGGTGCAGCACAAATGCCTTGGGGCAACCGGTGAACTGGTAAAACCCGAGGGGGCAGACAAACGCTGTCTTCTCCTGGTCTTCCAGGCTCATGGCTACCTGGTAGTATCCAGACCGATCCAGCACGCTGAACCACTGACTGCCTTATAAGGCACTGAGGATCTCTTCAATCCGCGGCAAGGTATATTGGTCCGAGACCGTGCGGCGGTTCAGGGTACAGTAGTCTACGCATAGGCGCATGGATCTGTTCTTCTTCCGCACTACCACAATAGGAGCGGCATATCGGCCACGGACTCCATTGTGATACCCGTCGTCTCCATTTCCTTCAGGACGTCACTCCCACCCTCCACATCTCCGAGAGCTTGCGTCTGGAATGCTCCCGAAATAGAGTGGTGTCGTTCAATCAGTTCGTGTGTTGGAGCACTCTTGCTGTAGCCCACATCCATCTCACTGGTTGAGAACACCTCCTTGTGGTCTGCCAGCTTGTCGCTTAGCCATTTATTTCACACCGCTGGCAAGGACGATTCCCTGAAGTCGAACTGCAATCCGGGAAGGGCTTCCCGCATGGTAGCCATGTTTATACGAGTCAGGGATTCTATTTGAGTAACCGGGTATATCCGACCAAGTTCTTGACCGACGTCAAACCGTATAGGATGAGGCGAGATGTTCTGGATGGTCACCTTGAACCGCTGAGGAACTGAAGACTTCCACTCCTTCATCTCTGGCACCACCTTGAACCCTCTCTTGGTGTCCTCTTCGGGCGTGGTCTCTAGTGAAAAGTACCAGTCGGCCTCGTTGCGGCCCGGGTAGTTAGGTACAGCGGCCATGTGCCTCATTCCTCATGGTGGAATCTCTGTCAACCCTTTCTCCAGGTTGAAGAATTTTCCAAATCCTTCTTGGGCAGGGATTCTCTAGCACTCCTCTTTGAATACGGGGTGAATCCGCAGAGATGATAGGGGTAGTTCACCGGCTTCTTGCAGATAAGCCCGGATCAGGGCTCGTACCACATTAGCGTTGGTCCTCAATATGATGGGGGAATTTGGGTGTTCCAGGGGCTCAGGAAATACCAAGGCTTCCACTTCCATGAGGTGGGTTTTGTTGGTATTGAGCTGCGGTATATCCAACCGCACTTGAATCACGCCATCAATGGGGTAGTCTTCGCTACTAATACCCCATAATTTCATCTTCTTTGCTGACTGCATATGCACATGCTCTAAATGTAGGTCGTAGAATGGCTGGTAGATGATGGTCACTTGCGACCTAGTGTCCAGCAACGCAGAAGAGTACATGCCTTCCACTAGTACACTTACTATGGCCACAGGTCCTACTCGATTGTAGGCATCCGATGGGGCCTCCTTTTAAGGACTAGGCGCAGGGGAACTACCCGAGGATGTGGACGGCTGTTCTGCCGAATGCACTGTGAAGGCCATGGCTCTGGGGGTGGAAGTGTCTGACTTTGGGCAGTCCCGGGCGAAGTGACCCTCTTGGTGGCAATTAAAGCAATGGTTGCTTCGGGTCGCATTGAAGTCAGGGTTAGGAGCCAAACTCTGAGGCTTCGAGGGGGTCTGTCGTGAAAGACCCTGTGGGGTATTGTCCTCAAGATTCTCCGTCGCACTAGACTTCTTGGAGGAAGTCGCTATGTTCTCCCCTTTGGAAGATTCCAGAGATATCTTGGGAGAGTGGAAATGCAATTGAACATCCTGCTTCCTAATGTGGCCCAGCAACTACAGGAAGCTGGGGGGATTTCTCAGCCTGAGGGGCGCCTCGCATCATAAGAGCTATAGGGTGTGAGGGTACAGATCCTTTCATGAGTTGCTTGAATCTGTACTCATTCACTACTGTTGCAAGAATGACTTTCTTGGAGAGTAATCCCCATAAGGATAGTTGTAAGCGTCGGACTAACGTGGACAGCTCTTCACCCTTCTTCTGGCAGAGAGCATGGAACTGGGCCAAGAGTTCATCTTCATCATCCTCGGCAGTGTAGGCTTGGTTGAGGAGTTCGATCAACTCTTGGGCAGTTGCTTCCCCCTTGGTCTCGCTGTGCATTTGCACAAGTTGGGCAGCCATAGGCACTCGACCATCTGCTGCCTTTTCACAGCTTTGGAGCAAGACCATTCCTCGAGCACGTGCAGGGTATGTTTCCTCCATGTCCCAAACTCTTCTTCTCAGACGGGAGTGGGTGATATCCCGGAGAAAGCTTTGAGCTTGCGGTAGTTGTGGGAATGCGAGGACTGTGCTAGACCGTCCACCAGTTGCTGTAGTGTTTCCCGGCAGCCCAAGCCTCCGGTCAACCGGTGAATATATCTGCGGGGTGTGGGAGTTCAGCCCGCAAGGGTACCTCTGGTGTGGGTCCCGGACTGAAAGCTACCATTGGTATTGGTAGATCTGGATATATCAACGGGCAACCTGTGGGCAGGGCTTCCTGAAAATGCAGGGCCCGGGGGCCCTCATCTTCACTCATTGCCAGCGGTAACGATGACTACACTCCATCGGTAGGTAGGATCCCACTTGCAGCCTAGTGGCCGGGCTCCGGCTAAACCAGGAAACCGCCTTAGGGAGGTGCATACTTGATGTGGGGGTGTGGTGGCCGAGACGTCCCCCACCGTCACCACGTGGCGAAGAGATTCTTGGAACTCCACGGCCCACTGATGGACCTCTTGTTTGGAGGGTACGAACATGGTTCCCTAAATTTGGTACTGCTATCTCGGGCACCCCAGGTCTGAATCTCAGCAGCGCCTCCAAATATAGCCCCCTTTGCTCACAGGAGGCCAAAGCCTCCGCCTCTGGGAGCCTGGGGTGAACGCTTTCTCCTTGCGTGCAGCGCCTCCACCTATGAGGGACCCTAGCGTAGGCAGGATAACCCCTCACAGGAACCAATACACAGTGAAGAATAATACAACACACAATGTATATAACTAAAGTTTACTGCATACACATACACACATACAATAATGGTAATAACTGTACCCACAGTGTACACCCAATGACCCAACACGTGGCGGTTTCCCCCAAAGTACTGAGGGTGCCGTGGCACCAATACCCCTGGCGTCCTGCCCCAACAATTCCTACCCAAGTGTGAGGAAGCGCAACGCCCTGTGGATGTAGGTGCACGTTGGGTACCTGCCTGGGTACTCCAGTACCAAGGTGCTGATTGGCGTGGTGAGTTGGAGCGGCTCCCATGCAGCGGGGCCTCCAACACAAATCCCATCTCCCCTAAGGGGTCCGGATCCTCCTCGCAGTGTGAGCTCCAGCCGGAGGGTCTCACACAATGTCTCTGGATCCTGTGACCTGGTCCCAGGCCGCAGGGCACCGCGTGACCATCCGGTCACCGGCGCAGAAATAACAATAAGGGGAAGAGTCCCTATCTGGGGCCTTCATTCCAACACTCCACTACTATGGCTCAGGGCCTAACTGGGGCCTAGAGGCAAGATCTAGGCCTAGTCCAGGAAACAATGCTCTCTGGACACTACCTCCTCCATTAAATGGAAACAAAAGAAACAGCGCACAACGCCAAATAGTGAAGCAAGTAATGCTATGTATTAGTAATTACAGGGTAATAAATCTGCGTACATCAAAACAGTGGAATAGGTGCATTTAGTGTGTTTCACACAAGTTACCACTCAGCAACTGTTGTCAGAAGAGTCTGCAGCTTGCTTCTCTCAGCGGGGGCGATACGTTGGTTCAGGAGCAGGATTAATGTCCAAAACCCCTCATCCAGCAGTACATCGCTCCCAAGGGGATTTCCCTTTACAGCAACCACGCTCCGTTGCAGGTATTGGTGCTTGGTGGGACCGCTCGCGCTTCCAAGCCGTCTGGTGCAGCTCGTGTAGCTCAGCGAGCAGATCCACTGTACAGGGGTGAGACCTCAGCTCTGCAAGGGTACACTCGGCGTGCCACATTGTCGCTCCGTCGCGGGATACTGCGTGATGACGTCACAGTCTTCTGAAGAAGTAGTTTATTCTACGAAACATGTTGGATGATTTTTATCTAGTGCCTTAATATTGCCATTGCCTCCATTGGCTTCACCCTGCTAGTATCACTCCCGGTGGTAATTTTGGGCATATGAGAGACTTTGAGAGACTTTGAGAGACTTTGACTGCCTCCCTGCCGGTTCCCTCGCTGCTGCGGAGACTGTGACGTCATCACGCAGTATCCCGCGACAGAGCGACAACGTGGCACGCCGAGTGTACCCTTGCAGAGCTGAGGTCTCACCCCCGTACAGTGGATCTGCTCGCTGAGCTACACGAGCTGCACCAGACGGCTTGGAAGCGCGAGCGGTCCCACCAAGCACCAATACCTGCAACGGAGCGTGGTTGCTGTAAAGGGAAATCCTCTTGGGAGCGATGTACTGCTGGATGAGGGGTTTTGGACATTAATCCTGCTCCTGAACCAACGTAGCGCCCCCGCTGAGAGAAGCAAGCTGCAGACTCTTCTGACAACAGTTGTTGAGTGGTAACTTGTGTGAAACACACTAAATGCACCTATTCCACTGTTTTGATGTACGCAGATTTATTACCCTGTAATTACTAATACATAGCATTACTTGCTTCACTATTTGGCGTTGTGCGCTGTTTCTTTTGTTCCCATTTCTTAGAGTGTGGGGGGTGCTGAGCCACCCCCTGTGTTTATAGCAGCAGACGCCTCTACAAATACACGGTTATGTGATATAATTTTCTTCATATATACACCCTCACTGTGGTTATTGTGATTTATTTCTTGGTCACTTATTTATGCTCCATGCATGCGGAGGACATCTTGTCTTTCCCTCCTGCGCGAATCCCATTGGCTGGGGTAACCCTACGTAGGCAGTCCCTCCCTCTAGGTATTCTGGGACATGTAGTCCCTTGGCTGCATGTGCGGAGCTAACCTAAGATGGCCGCCACACTCCTTACTCTGCACATGTGCGCCTCAGTGCTCTGCGCATGCGCGACTCACAAAAAGGCCGCCCCACCTCCCGATCGCGCGGAGCTCCGTGGAACCACTAAACAGCTTCCCCGCAACGGATTCAGGGTAGGGGGACTCGGCTACATATGTATACCTATGTTTCTAAACATAATTCTTAGATTAGTTTAATTAGTGACATTTATGTTTTCATTTAGAAAATCTTGGAATCCATTGATTATTTCTAGAATTATATCTCTTTTCAGCAATCTCACAATTTTTAGAAATATTTACATTTCATTTTTTCAATATTATTTTTACTCGTTATTATATTTAAAGCTGCAGTTCAGTCTTTTTTTTTTTTTTTTTTAATTAATTTTTTTAATTCAATAGTTTCATGTGTGCAATCTCTAATTACCTAAAGAACTGTATAGCTGCCTGTCAATTCGTTCTCCATGTATTGATAGGTGAAATTTGGTGACATAATTAGAGCTCGCATATGTTTTTATTTGCTTCTGTCAGTCAGTGGAAGCTCATGAATATTCATGAGCACTCCTGCACTGACATGTGCTAGAGGGAGGGCAGGGCTGACAAAGGGGTGTGCCAGAGCTTGTGACAGGACATGAAGGGGCAGTGCCTTAGCAAATGCTTGTTAAAATAGAATACAAGAAAATTGGTCTTTCAAAGCTTTCAAAAACTTTCAAAGTTGTTTTTTTAAAAACAGAAAATGCTTAAAGTATTTTTTCTTACTACAGAACTGATTTATTAAAAAAAACACACATGCAGGATATTGACTGAACTGCAGCTTTAAGGTGACATTTTTTTTTTTAGAAATGGACTCGTTTTTTAAAACAGTTATTAAATAATGAATGAATGCTTTATTATTTTTCAATATTATGTGACATTATTTTTTGTGACTTTTTTTAGAATTTCTCTTTAGTTCTTAGTGTTTTTTTTAGAGAAATTAGGATTCAAAATAATTTAGTTTACATTTGTTTAAATTATTTGTATATGTTGTTATATATATATATATATATATATATATATATATATATATATATATATATATATATATATATATATATATATATATATATATATATATAAAAATTATATATAGAAACTTGCTTTTTATTTGTTATATTATTTTTGCTGACCTCAATATAATGTATTTGTCATTTTGGGTCTAAATCCCCTAGATTTAGGTGTATTGATATCTGAACACATGGATCTCTCCCATGGCAACATGATCCAGTCACGACCTCATTCTGATTGGCTGCTTCAACACCCTCCTTCACTTTTGATTCGACAACTGCCCGTCCATCAAGGAGCGAGGTGGGCAATTCCATCCTGTTCTCTTCAGCTATTGGACGGTCATGATGTCATGGCCCCGCCCTACTCCTGGCAGAAGCAAGGGCCTACGTCAGTGACGTCACGCGCGGCGGCCGCCATTTGGAAAGTCAGAGAGTGGATAGAGCAGAGGCAGACGGAGGGGCCCCGGGGAGAGCCGTGATTCCTGCCGAGAAGCGCCCGGTTCAGCGCCTCCTTCCCCCCCCCACCCACCGGGAACATGTCAGATAAACTTGGCGCAGACACGCGCCTGGAGGAGACCGGCGAGGAGAAGCAGGTGACGTCCCCGCGTCTCCCCGCCGCGTTACTGACGGGTACCTCCACCCCACCAGCCACCAGTTCATGCCTGTTGTAAACCCAGTCGCCGCCAGAGTGTTCAGCAGCGGAGGGGTTAAGGGGCCCGTGGCCCTTAGTAACAGGCGCAGGAAGCTCATTGGTTGCATGTAGTGTCTGTGAGAGCTGCTCTGCGCTATGATTGGCTGGTTATTTATGTGAACTGTCACTCTTGGGGGCGGGGCTATACTCTGTTCTTTGGGGGGGGGGGGGGGGGGGGTGTGTGTGTGTTAGTATGGCGCCATTAATGTACATGGCGCTTCACAGCAGTAATACACGTTACAATCATATAGATAACAGTTCATGGGAATAAGTGCTTCAGACATAAAAGTAACATTTAGGAAGAGGAGTACCTGCTCTG